>NC_081186.1:119576479-119876479 GCF_029867415.1 Vicia villosa | reverse complement strand
ATGAAAGCAAAAGTGCAAATGATTCCCTCTTCGTCTTATTTATAGGAAAAAATTCCTACGCGGGAAAATGAGACACCGCTCGGGGTAGCGTGTCGTCATTACGACTCATGATTACCCCTAGGCGTAGACCCTAATGATGGCACATTTAATAGAAACTACACGTGGCCCAAGAGGACGAATCATTGTCTCTTCAAAGTCCCATCAATTCTCCATCTCCCCGGATTCCGGGGACACCTGGAAAAACGCAAATGACAAACTCCCTCACTTCATCACGATCACGCCCTCGAGGGATATCTTGGGGCAAACGCATGAGCAGAATGATAGCTCCCAAGTTTTCCCCAACGCTTGACCCGAGCACAAGCGAAATTGTCCCGCGTAAAATTCGTCTACCCGACCTGGTTTACAATGCCTACAACAATGAGCTTGTGCGTACTCAGGCCCTGGTAGTGCGAGAAAATTTTCTCTGCCAAGTGAAACCGTCGACTAGAAGACACTAGAAACTTTTCCTGGCTAAGTGAAACTGTCGACCTGAGTCCTAGAACAACAAATACGAGAAAAAACCGTCCATACATTCACAAACTCTTGGACAAGAGACACCTACGACGAACAGCGTCTACGCCAACGCAAGTTCACTGTCGCGAGCTCAAATATAACTCGCCCCACATGATATCCCTCAATCCTCCTCTACGTACGGACTGACTCTAAGTCATTACTCATCTGTCTACCACCAACGACTTGGAAGGCTCCTCTTCTGGACTGGGCCCGTGGCTAGCACAACGCCGAGCACAGCCCAATCCATGCCTACGTTGAGGACGACCCAGAGTGCTAGCCCAGTCCGTTGGGGCCAGTAAAGAGAACTTTCCCCCACGTGCTCCTCACCCGAGGACATGTCAGCAACTGCTCCCCACTCTTCGCATGAATGAAGGAATTGTCTTGCCCTCCACAACGGGCAAGTCCATGCACAACACGAAGATCGTTGGGCGGTTGACTTAAAATGATGAGCACATGTTGCTCATCACTACTCACGTGGAAATTCTGGCAGTCATTCGTTATGGGCTTGGACTTTCGGTCCATAACAGAGACCATTGATCCAACGCTGGAGGCTCACTATAAATACCCTCCTCTGCAGTAGGGTCAGGTATTCATTTTTCTATACTTTAAACCTTACTACCTCTACACCGATACTTACTCTAACATCAGAGTATCTGCAGGTACAGTCTCCTCATCTATTGAACGTTTTTGCTAGCCATCACTCTTTCTGATTCCTTCTGATTATTCAACTTCAATGGTTGTCGGTGAAGGAAATAGTATTGTGGTTACTACACAATTTTGATGTAACTAATTCAATTGACCCAAACTTTAATGAATTTTAGAATTTTGTCAGCTTAGCCATGTCAAAGATAAAATTATGTCATTATACAATGATAAGTCAAGTTCTATACAAGAGTTAGTCAAATTAAAATACAAAAAGCATAATCATAATCTCTGTCTTTATGTAAATTAATGGATAAGGTTCACAAACCCCAACCAATGGTATTAAGTAGAGGGAGGGAATGTATGGCCCATTACTTAAGGGTCTTCTTCTTCACACTTATGAGTCTAAATCTGATAAAAAAAAGAGGTCAATTTTTCACTGGATTTCCGGGATATGCCATTTATCTTTAATGTAAGGGGCAAAAGACGTATTGAGGTGTTGCACACCACTTTATGCCACTTGTGGAAGTTTATCATCCAATGTCTTGACTTTGTATTATATATTCCCAAAGGTTTTAATAAGAATATATATCACAATAATGTTTGTTATTTTTTATTTTTATGCTAAAGTGAATTAAATGATGAATGCACACCCTAATTGGTTTTATTCTGTTTAATCAAAGTTTCGAATTCGTGTTGAGACAATTGACAATTGTCAAATGAGTTCGATCTGTTGGACATATTTGTTTTATCTGTATTTTTTTGAAATGAATCAAGATTTTAGTCTCGCGCCTTCTGATATACCTATCTTGCAGCATATTTTTTCAGGCGCTGACTTTAACATATATATATTTTTTTTAATTTTTAGGCTAAATCACGAGACGAATCAATTTTTTAGCCTTACGTTCTCAGCAATGTCTATCACACATCTTCCTATTTTTTTGGTGTATTTTTTGCACGCAATTGCCGAAACTAAAACTATATAGATCATATAGACGATCAAATTATCTCTCGAGAGATTTAACACTGCATATGCCAGAGATTCCCTTCCTCTAAACTAAATGTTTTTGGGAGCATTGCATTATTCTCATATACTAAAGTATTTTACTACAAAATAAGAAAATTAATACAAGAAAAACAAATTGGTTGGAAGAGAAAGACCCACAATTGTTGACATCTCTATCTAAAATAACATGATTTTATGGATTATAGTTTTTACCCAGATCACTGTTTTTTTGTGGCTCCACACCTTGATAACAAAGTCATCAAATTCAAGTAATCTTCAATTGCATGAATGATGGATATGTCCCTATCAACTCTGCCTTTCAAGTTCCAATATTTTCTAAAGGTGTCCCTGCCCACTTTTTATATATTCATTGATGGACGGTTTGAACTTCATAACCGGCTATAGTAAATTTTTATATTTTATGCATTCTTTTCATTAAAAATAATCATATCCAGAACACATTACAATTTACATATCAAATATTTAATATATTTTTTGTATTAAAAGTTTAGCTCATTTTGTTAGACTCTCAGTACTCAGTCTCACCAGCAGAGAAACTATAGTTAAGTCTACACAAGTATATTTTCGTCCTACCCATTCATACAACAAAACATTTGCTGGCCTAAGTGTTCATCTCCCCTATTGTGGATCAGTTCAAAAATTCACATGTGCCTCTTTCTTCACAGATACTCCGACCCACTAAAATATATCAAACTGGACATCCTTAACAAGGCCATGTCGGTATTTGAAGCTTGGAACCTCTCTACAATCAATCGAGTGTTCGCCAAATGTATCCAAACACACTTTACGACAAACGTGACAAACCTCATCAATAGAAAATAAAGGAACCATAAGGCGGTATCTTAGGATAGTACGGTACTCCATCGGTGTCATATGTTGCACTAGCTCATCAATAAGAATAGCAAGGAGAAAGTCCTAAACACGTGCGGCGTGAAAACAATCAAGAATTGCTTTTTGTCTTGTGCTCATGTCAAACTTTGTATCCATGTCCTTAATAGTTTTACTAAAAAGTGCACTCGCCAAAACATGTTGTGCTTTAGGAGGGACGGAGTCTTTACTAGTCAAACTACTAAGGTTAAAATCTGGAATGACAAACCTAAGACAATCCAAAGCTCTGTCAAAATATGGGTTCATACCATATAACCCACTGTCTCTCAATATATGGTCTTGTAACACCTAAGATTGAGTCGTAGAAGCCACAAAAGCGTATGAGGCAGCCTCTACTGCCGAGTACAAACTCAATCCCCCAAAACAAATGCATAAAAAGGTCACCCTCCATTGAAGGTCCCCGGAGAAAATACCTCCACCAATTCCAACTCTTTATCAAACCAAATAACTAATTCCTGCACATGATTAGGTTGACACATTTTTAGGCCAAAAACAATTTGGTAATACCCATGCAGAATCGAAGTAGAAGAAGCTCACTCTGTGGATCCCTTAGTTGTGGTAGAAGATGCATCAGCTCAATAGTTCTAGAAGATCCCTTCATGGACAACCCTTTGTTAAATTCGTCATCTCGACTAACAAACCCTCCAAACAAATTCATCCCTAACATCGGCCTCCCAATATCCGACGAGAACGGATCTTGACGAAGTTTACCACCATCACATGAAGGCCAAAAGATCTCAGTCTTATCAATATTCAATTCGAGACCTAATCTTGGACCTGTTTCCCAAATGATTTCAAGGGATTTAGACACCTCCTGTGAATCCCCTATAATAGTCCCATCATCAAGATACCAAGTATGAAGAAGAAGCTTACAATTGTCTCAAACCTGATGAATGAGTGGATGTAACACAAGAGTAAAAAGGAGCATCCATATTGGTCATCTTATTGCACTCCGGTGAGTGACCAAATATGTCCATCCCGAAGATAGAACATCCCTACTTGGCCATAAAGAAACTCAACCCATAAAGAAATGGATGGACATCTCACTCGCATCTCACGTAATAGGGCTGATCTATCTACCATGTTTAGAGCATTCGAGAAATCTACCTTTAGCATATCCAAAGACCCATCTCTGTGTCACTCGCTTAACACCCTGTTGGCACTGTGCAAAATGACATTAGCACCACCTAATACCCAAACCCTAAACTATAAGTCATTGAGATAACGTGCCACATCTTTACTGACCCCTTTTGTAACATATCGATTTTTATATTAAATAATTATTTTAGTAATTGTTATTTATTTAATTATTATTTGGTGTGATAATTAGTTATTGTGCGTTATTGTGTTAATTGGGCTATTTGAATTATTAGTAGAATAATGAATGAATAGCTATTGGGCCTAATTATTAGGAGTAGTAGTAATAAGGGGGTGAGAGTGACTAAGCCCATTTAACTAATAAAGATAGTAAGAGTAGAGATTAGGTTAGTCTCATAACTCTCATTTGCTGAAAGAGAAGAGAGAACAAGAGAAGAGGAGAATAGAGAAAAGAGAAGGAAAACCAAGAAGAAGAAGAATCTTCAAGAGGTAAGGGGGAGAATCTATGTTGTTATTGGTGTGTATGATATGAAATGGGTAGAATCAAGATTAGGTGTTCTTAATTTCAATTTCTCATAACTTTGTATGTTAGGGTTTATGTAGAAATCCATGGAAATAAATGAATAATCATGTTTGTGTTGTTATGTTGATAACCCATGGTATAACCATGATTAGGAACCTATACATGTATGAGGGTTGGCTGTTTTGATGGGTTTATTTGGTTCAAAACGAGTTTTTGAAAGTACTGTCAAAAATGGTTTTTTTCCAAAAATTGGAGAGGAAGCTCAGCACGGTAGAGGCCGTTCAACGCGTTCTTGAAAATAACGCAAGCCACATTACAAAAGGTATCACGCTTAGCGCGGCACAGGGTGCACTTAGCGCGGGTTCTTGAATCGAAAATTAATATTTTTGAAAAATGATTTCAGAATAGAGAAGCTTATATTTTATTATAATTTCTAAGAAATTTCTGGAATTTATTGTGCACGTTTGGGTAGGTTTAGAAGGCCTTTTGTATGAAACTTGACTTTGTGAATTCTTGTGTTTTTATACCTGACTTTGGTGAATTGTGGAAGATAACATTGATTGGCTTGTATGCTATGTGTAATCGAAAATGTTATGTGAATGCTTTATTGATAATGTATGTATGTTGTGCAACGTTTTGGTGGATAATTCAATGTGTGCGAATTATTGTGATATGCTTGGATAATTAAGGTTTTGTGATAATCTTAATTGCATATATTGTGAGTCTTGTTGCACATGAATTCATGGGGAGATTGTACTTCGATCGTGGCTTTGATCCTAGTGTGGAAACGGAAGTGGTGGACTATATGTTCATATTGTGGCTTGGATCCTAGTCCGAATACGAAGCGTGGCTTTGATTTAAAAGGAGTCGAAAGCGAGGTGAGCTTGATGTTCACATTGGTATCACATGCATAAGTCGCATTAAATTGCATTGGAGTCACATTGATTGCTTTGTGATGTGTTTGAATTTGATGTGTGCTTATGTGATAACTGGTAAATGGTATCTTGGTGGAATAGTAAGGATTATTGTGATATGTGCGATAATTGTGAAACTCGTTATGATTATGAAGTGTGAATAATTGTTGGATGTTTGTATGCTATGTTCATTGTTGATATTATATATGTTCATAATGATGTGAATTCTCACCCTTATGTTGTAATGATGTTCTATGTGACATCACACAGGTTCCAAAGAATAGTTGTGCTTGCACGAGGATTAGCCGAGGAGCTTGTTCGGTTATTTCACTTATTTTAGGTAGTTAGTCGATGCTCTGATCATGTAACATGGGGGGTATTTGAACTCATGTTTTATTGCTATGAGATATTGTTATATGTTCTCTTATTTGGCAATTGTATTTGGATATATTATGTTAAGTGACATTAGTTCCCAATGTTTGAATTCATATGATTTATTGATGGGATAATATTGTTATTATGTTGGTAGATGATTATAGTATGGGATGTAATCATTGAAATTGATTTGAGAAAGAAGTATTCTATTGCGATATGCATATTTGAAGAAAACATGAAGTTTAATATGTGTTATAAATATGACCAGGTGTATGTTTATGTATGTATTGTTGGTTTTTATTGTTATGGAAATGACACGTGACACCCTTTTTATTATATGCATGTTATACTACTCTGTTTTTGTATTGAATTATTTGGGGTTAGAAAAGGATGTGAATACAAGATTACACTCAAAGATGTTTTTGATTTATGGCAAACTCAAATGAGCATTCAAACAACAAGGCGGAAGCAGAAAACTCAAAGAAAAGCAAGCATTGATCACTCATGACAGTACAGGTTGATCTATTATACTTTAGGTCGACTCAACACAAGCAGATCAAGAAGAATGCAGAAAACCAGCAGTTAGGTCGACCTACTGTCAACCCAGGTCGACCTAAAATGGAGAAAAATCCACATACTTCTGCTAGGTCGACTCACACATCATCCAGGTCGACCTAAATTGATGAAATTTACATACCAGTCTGCTAGGTCGACCTACACAACGACTAGGTCGACCTAATCTGAGAAAATGTCTCTAGAATGCATTTTGAGAGGATTCTGGTCGACCTACTCCTTAAACAGGTCGACCTAACTGGGAGCAAAATTCTGCAAGCACTGCTAGGTCGACCTAAGCTCTACAAGAGGTCGACCTAACTGATCAAGAATGCCAAAAATTCTGTTTCTCTCATCTCCAACTGCTAAGCTATCTTATATATTATCAAAGGTTCATTATTCAACAGAACACCAACGACTGAAAGATACACAAAGGCTTCTCATCTTCGTTCTTCGTCATCTCCAACACAATTACACATAATCATTCTTGCGTTGAGGGTTAGTGATCGAGTTCGATAACGTCCATGGAACGGAATTGAAGATTCCTAGTGGGTGAAGATTTGTGGGGTTTTTGGTGAATAAAATCTGCGGGTTTTGTCCTCCAAGATAGGTGTTTCTTGGGGGCTTTTATCAAGAGGCTTCATCGAGGATCCGGCTGAGTGTGAAGATTGAAGAACAAGGGTTCGAGGGAATTGAAGATTGAAGAACAAGGGTTCGAGGGAATTGAAGACACTGCAGAAAGGGATCAAAGTGAAGCTCTTGGATAACCTTGATCTGACTCAAGATTAAGGGGGAAGAAGATTCAAAGGATCGACATAATTGGTTTATGGTTTATCGCTTTGTTATCTTCTTTGTATATACTACTTTCAACATTAATGAAAGATTACCCAATTTCAATTTGGAATTGGGGGCAGACGTAGTCGTAGCGAGGACGATCGACGAACTGCCTAAACAAATATCGTGTTCTTGTCGCTTTTACTTTTTCATTTACATTCTGTTCATATTTGGTTATAATAGCAAATTGATCAACGATTCGAGTGTTAAGATTGTGAATTAAGAACTTACATAAACATCACAATCCACCACACATTGAATTACCTTCAATTTGATCATTACCACCAAGTGTTTGTATATTTGTTTCTATCACTCTTACTGCATTGCAAACATTGTCCATCATACAAAAAGTTAATCTGATTTTCAATAAGAGAAACGCTTTGATTCTGCAACATATACTCTTATCATTTACCTCAAGTCTTTGACTGGTTTTTTAAACACATATATAATCGTTTCGATAGTGGTTCGGAATAGACGCGAGTCGATTCAGAATCACTTCCGCTGAAAAGTCGTTTAAATCCGTAAAACTGTGTACGATCTATTCACCCCCCCTCTAGATCCTAAGGCCAGCGTCTAACAAGTGGCATCAAGAGCTCTGGTTTATTCCGTGCTACGTGAAACACTTATTGGAAAGATGGCTTCCGGACCTAAAGGGGCTCACAATAGAGCTCCAGTTTTCAACGGTAAAAACAATGGCTATTGGAAGGATTGTATGTGTGTCCACATCAATGCAATTGATAGGAACATCTGGACAACTATTGTCAATGGTCCCTTTCAGATCACCATGACAAATGCAGCTGGTGCAGTTGTTCCAAAACCAGAAAATACTTGGGATGCTGAAGATGAAAAGAGATATGCATACGATTGGAAAGCGAGAAACATTCTAATCTCAGCTCTAGGAGTTGATGAATACTATCGCGTTTCCCATTGTAGATCCGCTAAAGCTATGTGGGACACATTGCAAGTTGCCCACGAGGGAAAGGATGATGTCAAACTAGCTAGGATCAATACGTTAACTCAAGAGTTCGAACTCTTCCACATGGAAGATGGTGAATCCATCGAAAACATGCAGAAGAGATTCGTTCACCTGAAAAATCGGTTAAATTCTCTTGATAGACCTGTTTCCAATGCAGTTGCTACTAACAAAATCTTAAAATGCTTGAACAGGGAATGGCAACCCAAGGTTACAGCAATAAAGGAAGCAAATGATCTAAACACCTTAGACATTACCACTCTTTTTGGTAAACTAGAGGAACATGAACAACATCTTAAATGCCTTGACATGCATGAGAAAAGGGCAAAGAAAGAGAAGAACATGGAGAAAGAGGTAGAGAAGAAGTCAATAGCTCTAAAAGCTTCAAGCTCCAAGACCTCAAGACAAGAGCTAGAGGATAGTGATACAAGTGATGATGAAGACTCCGATGATGAGGAAATGAGACTGTTTGTGCGAAGATACAACAAGTACATCAAGAAAAATAGAGCAAAACACTCCGGCAAAAGCTTGATTAATCATAAGAAGCAATTCGACAAGTTCAAACAAGACGATGATAATAAAAGAAAATCTAAAGGTCCTTGTTTCAATTGCGGCAAAGATGGTCATTATAAACCGGATTGTCCATATCTCAATAAGGAGAAAGACAAGAATCAAAGCAAAAGTCACAACAAGTCTAGAAGAGCTTATATAGCATGGGAAAGTGATTCCTCAAGTGAAAACTCATCAAGCGATGAAGAAGAATCAGCAAACTTATGTCTTACGGCTCATCAACACAAGAAAAAGAAACGTGTAAGTCATCTTAAACCTGAACTTGTAGATAAGGTATCTCATGCTCAATTAAAATTAGCTTTTGAAGAACTACATAGAGATGCAATTGAAGCTTTCAAACTTTTGGCCTCAAATAAGAAAATTTTTTCATATCTTGAATCAAAAGTTGAGAAAACCGAAAAGGACATGGAAGCTTTAAAACAATCTATTCTAGATATTCAAAAAGAAAAAGTTGAGATAGATCCTACATCATGGTTTGGTTGTGAGACATGTCATATTTGGCAAAAAGAAGTAAAAGATCTAAAGGCCAAGTTAGATAAGGCTCTACAACCAAAAGTGACTTTTGCGGTTGATCCAAATAAGTTCAAAAGATCGTATACTCCTTTATATAGTAAATACACTTTTGTACCAAAAGTATCAACTAGCAAAACAGCATATTCTCATCATATTACCTGTCACTATTGTTGCAAAAAGGGTCATACCATTGAAAAATGCAAATTTAGGAGGATTTTAGTTCCTAAAGGAGTATTTCAATGGTTGCCTAAGTGCAACAATTTATGTACTCACCACCTAGGACCCAATGAAGATTGGGGACCTTCCACTCTAAATTAATTTTGCAGGAAAAGTGTCTTGACATTGCCGAAAGGTTGTGGTTCCTTGATAGCGGATGTTCAAGACACATGACGGGAGACATATCACTCTTTGTTGAGTTCCACGCAAAGAAAAAGGGGTATGTCACCTATGGAGACAACAATCGGGGAGCTATACTTGGTAAAGGAAGTGTAGGTAACCCGTCTACCACAACTATAACTGATGTGTTACTAGTAGAAGGTCTTAAACATAATCTCCTAAGTATTAGTCAATTGTGCGACAAAGACTTCAAAGTAACTTTTACAAATTCTGGCTGCACAATATAACATATTAAGAAAAGAGATATCATGTTTAATGGCACATGAGTAAACCACATTTATATGCTAAAACTTGGACGAAGGCATATTTTTTTTTGGTTACTCTCAATCTAGTAAGGCATATAGGCATATAGGTTCTCTCAATTCAGTTACTACTTATTGTTGAAGAGTCAGTTCATGTGTCCTTTTGATAAATCTTATGCAAAATGTGTCGAGAAAGGTATATCTTTTGATAGTGCAGGCCCATCTATTGAAGACATTGTCAAAGATAAGGAAGACGAAAGTGAAAGTGTTGCAAAGGAAGATGCTAAGAAAGAGAAAGTTGAGTCTCATGACAGTGTTGAAATAGAAAGCATCTCAAACAATGAAGAACTTCCTAAGGCCAGGACAAATGTAAAAGATCATCCAATCGACAACATAATAGGGGACATCTCAAAGGGCGTGACAACACGCTCCAAGATAAGTAACTTTTGTCATCATTTTGCTTTTGTTTCACAAGTTGAACCGAAAAACGTGAAGGACGCATTACTTGATGAGCATTGGCTAATGGCCATGCAAGAAGAATTAAACCAATTTAAACGGAATGATGTTTGGGACTTTGTCTCTCATCCGGGAGATCATCAAGTAATCGGTACTAGATGGGTTTTTCGTAACAAACTTGATGAAAACGAAGTTATCACTAGAAACAAAGCTAGATTAGTTGCTCAAGGTTACAATCAATAGGAAGGTATTGATTATGAAGAGACATACGCTCCTGTAGCATGTCTCGAAGCTATTCGCCTCTTACTTGCCTATGCTTGTTCAAAAGACTTCAAACTATTCCAAATGGATGATATTATATTTGGGTCGACTAATGCAAAACTTGTCAAAGAATTTTCTAAGCTTATGCAGAGTGAATTTGAGATGAGTCTCATGGAGCTGCTCAAAAGTTTGGAATGAGTGAAGCGAAGGAGATTGACACACCTATGGCAACAAATACTAACCTAGACAAAGATGAGAAAGATATCAATCTTGTCCAAAGGAATCTCACTTAAAAGTTGTCAAAAGAATTCTGCGATATCTACGTGGAACTCCTACATATGGCCTATGGTATCCGAAGGGAAATGAGTGTTATTTGGTAGGATTCTTCGACTCAGATTTTGCTGGCTCCAAATCCGATAGAAAGAGAACCAGTGGAACATGTCATCTATTCTCAAATTCATTGATAAGTTGGCATAGCAAGAAACAAGTATCAGTTGCATTATTTACTGCTGAGGCAGAATATGTAGCTGCTGGAAGCTGCTGTGCGCAGATATTATGGCTCAAGCAACAACTTCTTGACTTTGGTATTAACCTTGATCGTATACCTATCATGTGCGACAACACAAGTGCCATAAACTTGAAGAGCAAGAAGCAACTAGCTGATATCTTTACCATACCTCTAGCAACGGAGCAATACTTCAACATTCGTAGGGAATTAGGGATACTCGATATCTCTAATTTGGGCTAATTACGTTTGTTCTCTCTTAATATTATTCCTTTACTTTATATATATATATATATATATATATATATATATATATATATATATATATATGTTCTCTCTTGCTAACATTTTTCTTAGCGTAAAGGTAGTTCATCATCTAGCCAGGCGTCATTCCACATTGATTAAAGGCTGCCATTAAAGTTGAGAAAGCGGTAACATTATTGTTGTTCACTTCCAAAAATATTATTGATACTATAATATGCTATCAATTAACATGCTTATAGTGACTTCATACATATATCGCTCTTGCTCATTTGACTCTCATGCTATAACTGACTACCTTTTTATGAATGCTAGCATTTTATCTATGGTTCTCTCGTTACTCTTCTATTTTCGTTGTATCTCTTTTTGATGTTGACAAAGGGGGAGATAGATGCTGAGTGTACGGGGGAGCTGTGTTGAGAGATTGACTTGTTGAGAGATAGATGCTGGATGTACGGGGGAGCTTTGTTGAGTCTTTATCACTTACCAAGAGATAGATGCTGGATGTACGGGGGAGCTTTGTTGAGTCTTTATCACTTACCACCAAAGCTTCGACTAATGGTTTGCCATCATCAAAAAGGGGGAGCATGTGAATACAAGATTACACTCAAAGATGTTTTTGATTTATGGCAAACTCAAATGAGCATTCAAACAACAAGGCGGAAGCAGAAAACTCAAAGAAAAGCAAGCATTGATCACTCATGACAGTACAGGTTGATCTATTATACTTTAGGTCGACTCAACACAAGCAGATCAAGAAGAATGCAGAAAACCAGCAGTTAGGTCGACCTACTGTCAACCCAGGTCGACCTAAAATGGAGAAAAATCCACATACTTCTGCTAGGTCGACTCACACATCATCCAGGTCGACCTAAATTGATGAAATTTACATACCACTCTGCTAGGTCGACCTACACAACGACTAGGTCGACCTAATCTGAGAAAATGTCCCCAGAATGCATTTTGAGAGGATTCTGGTCGACCTACTCCTTAAACAGGTCGACCTAACTGGGAGCAAAATTCTGCAAGCACTGCTAGGTCGACCTAAGCTCTACAAGAGGTCGACCTAACTGATCAAGAATGCCAAAAATTCTGTTTCTCTCATCTCCAACTGCTAAGCTATCTTATATATTATCAAAGGTTCATTATTCAACAGAACACCAACGACTGAAAGATACACAAAGGCTTCTCATCTTCGTTCTTCGTCATCTCCAACACAATTACACATAATCATTCTTGCGTTGAGGGTTAGTGATCGAGTTCGATAACGTCCATGGAACGGAATTGAAGATTCCTAGTGGGTGAAGATTTGTGGGGTTTTTGGTGAATAAAATCTGCGGGTTTTGTCCTCCAAGATAGGTGTTTCTTGGGGGCTTTTATCAAGAGGCTTCATCGAGGATCCGGCTGAGTGTGAAGATTGAAGAACAAGGGTTCGAGGGAATTGAAGATTGAAGAACAAGGGTTCGAGGGAATTGAAGACACTGCAGAAAGGGATCAAAGTGAAGCTCTTGGATAACCTTGATCTGACTCAAGATTAAGGGGGAAAAAGATTCAAAGGATCGACATAATTGGTTTATGGTTTATCGCTTTGTTATCTTCTTTGTATATACTACTTTCAACATTAATGAAAGATTACCCAATTTCAATTTGGAATTGGGGGGCAGACGTAGTCGTAGCGAGGACGATCGACGAACTGCCTAAACAAATATCGTGTTCTTGTCGCTTTTACTTTTTCATTTACATTTTGTTCATATTTGGTTATAATAGCAAATTGATCAACGATTCGAGTGTTAAGATTGTGAATTAAGAACTTACATAAACATCACAATCCACCACACATTGAATTACCTTCAATTTGATCATTATCACCAAGTGTTTGTATATTTGTTTCTATCACTCTTACTGCATTGCAAACATTGTCCATCATACAAAAAGTTAATCTGATTTTCAATAAGAGAAACGCTTTGATTCTGCAAAATATACTCTTATCATTTACCTCAAGTCTTTGACTGGTTTTTTAAACACATATATAATCGTTTCGATAGTGGTTTGGAATAGACGCGAGTCGATTCAGAATCACTTCTGCTGAAAAGTCGTTTAAATCCGTAAAACTGTGTACGATCTATTCACCCCCCCTCTAGATCCTAAGGCCAGCGTCTAACAAAGGAGTGTTACACCTTTCATAGCAATCTTGAATACCAACTGTCTCCAAATAGAACCCACAATAATTGGACGTATCCCACCATCAGGCTTTATTAACGACATCAAGGGTGCAGAGGCAACAAACTCTACCAAACTCATGAGACATCTTCCTCCTAGCCATAAGTTAACAACTAAAGTAATTGCATATAAAAGATCTTGTGCCACAACAAAACCTTTCCACTCAACGCATCTAATATATGTTGAGCACGAAAACCATCTCTATCATATGACGTCCCTTTGGGAAATGATTTAATTTTCTTGAAGATAGTATCAGCATCAGCCACTAGGGAAGCTTCGAAGAACAAGGTGGTCGATATGGAGGGAGATTGTATGTACTGGTGCTTGGCCTCCAAAGTCTTCGTTGTATGTCCATCATATGAGGTCACTCCTGATGACCCAACACTTTTACAGCCACTATAGAATGCCATCGACAACCTTACAAAGGCATTGTTTGACATTATCGCTCATCTTTTCATCTTTTTTTTCAATATGAACTCCATCAAGACCCAAGTTATCTTTCTCAAAGCTACCAAACGCATAATCAACTAACTTGACAAGACTGTTTGTAACGTTTAAAAAAACTATATAATCATTTGTAATGTTTTACAAATGGCAAGTCATTTAAAAATAGGCTTACTTACAGTTTTAGTCCACCTACTTTCTCTGATTCACGAAATCGGTCCCTCTATTTTAAATTTTAACAGTTTTGGTCCTCCTATTTTATTTTTAAACAGTTTTGGTCCCCTTTCATACCTTTTGCATTTAAAACTAACGATATTTTCATTTGTTTTAAATGACAAATTACTTGTAAAACATGACAAATCATCGTATATAAACCTATTATTGAACTTTGTTGATAAAAATATAAGTTAAAAATTAAAAAATCTTATCGATTTTCTTTGAAAAAATATGAGAGGGGGACTAAAACTGTTTAAATTTAAAATAGGGGACCAAAAATATTTGAATTTAAAATAAGGGGCCTAATTTCGTGAATCAGACAAAATAAGAGGATCAAAACTGTAACTTAGCCTTAAAAATATTAGTTTTAAATAAAATATATGAATAAATTAAAATTATTTAAATTTAAAATTAATTAATTAATTTTGTGAATTGAGTAAAATAGAAAAATCAAAATTGTAATTAAATTTTCAAATTTTAAAATTTAAACATAAAAATATTTTCATAAAATAAATGAAACTTAACATTCTTTTTTATTTTAATTTTGTTAATATAAATATATCATTTTAAACATAGCAAGCATTTTAACAACACAAATTTTTAAAATAAAACAATAAAATTAAAAAAAAATTAATTGAAAAATTCGAACCCCTCCCTACCTTTAAAATATATACACACCAAAATGCTTTATCATTTAATTTTAAAAGTATGTATAGTATATTGATACAATTTTCGAAAAGTAAAATAAAATAATGAGATACATAAGTACAAACAAAGAAATCCATGCACTAATTTACCTAAACTTTGGAGAAAAATGCGAATGATTTGACAGTTGCTAGAGAGTTCATAATCAATATAATGGATGTAGGGCTCAAAGTAATATAGGTAGTTATCTGTGTATTGTTGTGATGGCAAGTTTGTCTATATATGAGGGGAAACAGATCTCTGTCTCCTGTATTTCCCATTTGGGACCATCTTTGAGCATTTCTTGCTTCTTTATTGCACAAAACAAAACTTGCATTCTCACCTAATTTAGTATCAAAAGAGGTTTTTTTTTTTTTTTTTTTAAATGATCCACTTAGAAATTGTGTTTTCAAAAGTGAATTATTTCTAAAAGAACTCCTTAAAAAGAGGTTAAATGAACCGATAAATAAGGTAGATAAATTTAATCTTTCAACACACGGGTAATTAATAAGTCATTTCTTTCATATAGTACATGCAAAATATATTTACAAATGTTTACCCTTAAAAATAAATTACATGTTATAATAGAAGTATTAAGCCTATGTTTGATTTCACGTTTAAGACATTTAGAATTAATTCTGGACGTCTAAAATTGATTTTGACGTGTTTGGCTGATCTTGAACAGAATTGATTATGCTTTTTAGAATTGATTCTACTTGAAGCTAAAATTTATAGCTTTTGATCAAACGTGATTTTTAAACGTGATTTTTACACTAAAATTTATTGTTCAACGCACTTTTATAAAAATTTCTCCAAACAAAAATCACTTTATCTTTAACTCACTTTTATCCAGAATCAATTTTACATAATCAATTCACGCAAAATTAATTTTTTTTCACCGCAGAACCAAACACTCGCTAAGTCTATGTCTGGTTTCACGTTTGAAGTATCCATTTTTGATTTTGAACGCCTAGAATTGATTTTGACGTGTTTGGTTGATCTCTAGCATAATTGGTTATGCTTTCAAGAATTGATTCTACTTGAAGTTAGGATTTGTAGCTTTTGATCAAACATGATTTTTAAATTGAAATTTATTGTCCAACTCACTTTTGCAAGAATTTCACAAAACATAAATCACTTTACTTTTAACTCACTTTTATCTAGAATCAATTTTACATAACCAATTTACTCAAAACCAATTTTTTTTACCGCAGAACCAAACACACGCTAATTATCCTCAGCCAATCACAAGTTAGGCGAGTATGAACACTATCAAATGTGAGTTAGCTTAATTTTTTTAATCTATTGTGGCATATCAATGTTAGGTCATTAATTTAGGAGTCAACATAAAGAAACATTTTTATCTTAGGATCTTTCTTTATGAGAAACACATTATGAGAGACACACCATATATTCATTCAAAATTTTAAGGTTATAGGTGTGTGAGTTCTCTCACTTATAAAGTGCTATAAAATGTTAAATCTCCACTTTTCAAATTAATGTGAGACTTTTCCACACTTGTTTCTCAACACTTTCAACTCAAACTTGTTTTTCTCAACACTCTCCCTCAAGTGCGAGTCTATCCACAATGCTCACACTCTAGCGGAAGCTCTTTCATCCATATACACTTGTACCGCTGTTGATACTTTTTTAACGAGACATGCCTTCTTCCCACAACCATGTGGGAGGACTTTTGATACAAGTGAGTTAGTCTTTCACTCGAACCAATGGATCGTTATACCACTGTTAGGTCATCAAATTTTCAGGGGTCAACATGAGGGATCATTATTACTTTGTGGTCTTTCTTTATGAGCAACACACCTTGTGAGGGACACGCCATATATTCACCAAAAATCTTAAGATGGTATGTGTTTGGGTTCTCTAACTTATAAAGTGCTTAATCTCCACTTTTTTAATCAATGTGGAACTTCCCCACACTAGTTTCTTAACACTTCCAACTCACACTTGTTTTTCTCAACAGTCTCCTAGACTTTAGACTTGATCAAAACACATTAGAGGAAACCATACATGAATGACATAGTTTCTCTTTCAACGCAATTGCTTAATGAAAAGGGAATCATCGTGCAAAACTATTACTTGAGCCATTAGATAGCTTTCTTGTTGAAAAAAATTCTTCATATTTCCCGACGGAACACTAAAAATATAACCATTGGGAAATTTCACTCACCATGTCAAGATTACGTTTGGCGTATGCACTTGCGGTCTAGAAAGAACACTAGAACATATATTGACTATCACAATCATCAACGAGAATTTAGGTAAAAAAAAAAAAGATACTACGGACCTCCACAAAAATTGGCAATATTAATATTTGTGGCTCCTCCCGCTGATTTTGGAGGTGTACTGGTTTATCCACCTGAAGAACAAGTAATAGTAAGAACATGTTTTATTATACAATAATTTGACAAAAGGATTCATGAAATCATGTATCATATCTCTCAACAACTTACTCTCATTATAAAACCATTTGTTCATAACGAGGTCAGAAAAACCATAAGTTGAGACCAAACGAGTCAAATATGTCACGTTTTCCATACAAGGAGTTAAGAGAATCAAAGTCAAGAAAGAAGTTTTACTCAAAGTCATACAATCGATGCAATTGTAAGGCCTTACCAAGTCTAATATAATCATATACAACATGTATTCTTCCAATGTCTAACCTTGAGGGATCCTAATGGTGAATAAAATATACAATTAGACTAGTATAATGATCAGAAGATCCACTGTACGTTAAAGAAATTAATTCAGGATCAAGCAAAGTAACGGCTGGAACTTTAACTTTGCAGACAAAATCTCTAAGTTTGGAAAGAGCATTTAAATCACATTTTATTAACCTTTCAAATCGAGCAAAATTGTCTCTCAACGGATCTCCAAGTTCACTCTATATAAAGGAGAAAATGATGAAGAATCAGTCGACCATTCTCACGCACGAAAAATTCTAAGAGCGCTAATAATCTCTTCAATCTGTTTATCTCTTATTTTTACATTATGCATAAATATTGTGTATACATCACAATTGTGATATAGCATTTTAGAAGCAATTTGTTAACACACTAAGTTATTATCTTGTAATTGTTGTTCCTTGAGAAAACCAAATTGTGGTTTGATCTCAAGAAGACGTTGACGATTGTCTTCGTGTGTTATAATCAAATTTTTTTAATTAGTGGATTAAGACCTCATAAGAGAGAGGCGAAATCACCTTGATAGGGTGGACTAGTTTTAGTTCAAACGAACGAGGATAACCAAACTTGTCATTATTTTTAATTTTATAAACCCAATTCAAACCTCCTTTCTTATGTTTTTCGTATATATATATATATATATATATATATAACGCGTGAAATGTGTTTACAAATAACATATTAATGTTAAATTAATTTGCTATTATAATTCAAAAGACGTGATATTCAATTTTGTTCCACTTTTTTATGTAGATGTTCAACGACAAAACACCTTTATGTTCCGATGACTTAGAAGACGTCTGTAAATGTTGGTCGTTTGTGTTCAATGCGTTGGTTGAAAAGGGGGTCGTATTTTATAATGACTTTGTCTTTAATGGTTGTAAATTTATTTTTGCTGCTTATTATGTGTATGACATTTTTGTGAATATTTAACTAATATATGTATAATATACAAATTATTTATTTTGTATATAGGTTATAATATATTGATAATCTGTATACATGTTAATTATGAAGATAAAAAAATACAGGTTTGTAATATATATGGCAAAATAAAACTATATTTTTTTTTAAGCAAGCTTCATTAATAGAGAACAAAAGTTCTCAAACCCTGTTACAAAAGATCCAAGAAAAACTACTTGGAAGAGGGAAAATTACACACCAGGTAAAGGTTAACATGGTGAACCATATTTATGGGTTCATCATGGTGAACTAAAAATTACCTACTATTGAAAGTTAAACAAGTTTTTTTCAATTTAAGCAAAAGACTAACATACTACATTAATTATTTTATAACTTTTTTACATAAATACCCAAAAAATATAATTATTTATTGGTTTAAATAAATATTTTATTTATAAATTATAAAATAATTAATAAAATAAAGTAAAATAAAAACTAAAAAATATAAAATAAAATAAATTAAAATACAGTGTCAACGTAAAACATTAAAAAATATTAGAATGTGGTACTAGTTACAATCATAGATTATTATTATTATTATTATTATTATTATTATTATTATTATTATTATTATTATTATTATTATTATTATTATTATTATTATTATTATTATTATTATTATTATAAATGAGATAAACAATATATAATTAAATAATTAAATAAAAAAGAAAAAAAATAAGAATTGGTGTTGCGTGAGGAAAGTAACTTTAGCAAACAAGTCTTCTATCTTGGAATTTATTTATTTATTTATTCTATTTTTTAATTAATAAATATAAATTCATTAATTAAAACTAAAGAATTTCATTAAAGGAGTGGAATGGTCCAATATTAACAACCTCTTCCGTATATTTTATTTAAAAGTGGTGTATTTTATTTTCAATTTATTATAAATATTGGGCTATAAATATAAATAGTTGTTAGGGTAAAAATTAATGTAAATATTTTTGTATTTACCTATAACTTGAATAGTAGGTAACCCTTAATGAATCATGACCACTCAATTTATTTATTATTAAATCAATGGTGATTTTACTAGTTCACCATGATAAAACAATAAATTTTGGTCACCATGCCATCCTTCACCTACACACCAAATGAAACTTAAAAGATATAAAACAAAAGGTTTTTACAAACTCATAAAAATTACAATAGGCTTGTGTAATATTTCCGATAAAAGACCACCTCCATAACAACGCTTTGATGTTCCAAACAACATCCAAAACGCTCCAATCTTCCTCTCTAAAAATAATCCCATTCCTAAGGATCCATAAACATTATATTGTTGCTAACCAAACACAACATTCTTTTCCTTTTTTAACCCTCTTGTGTTTACAAAACAAATTATTTAATCACGTTTATTATACTAACCATTGTTATAGAAAGAGCGGAAAAATAAATAACATTACAATTATTTGATATCTAACCCATGACATTTTACTTTATATTATAACGGTTGTTTATTTTGACCGTTGTGATATAAGACGCACTACATAGTTTATCACAATGGTTCTACGCCCTGTGGTTAAAAACATTATATATATATATATATATATATATATATATATATATATATATATATATATTTAAAAAATGATGTGATTGTATCGCATTTCCAACCGTCATGATAGGAGTTTGCTGTAATAATGTCAAACACAGACTCAAACACACACTTAGAGATCTGGTCCACTCCGTTTTGATACCGTCACTAAATTATACTCCATCCGTCCTACAATGAGTGATCCAGTCAACCATTTCACACAATTTAAGAAAAGTGGTTAAAAGTAAGAGAATAATATTTTTACTATATTACCCTTATTATGTATTGGAAATTGGTGAAATTTTTATTAATTAGAGGGTAGAATTGGAAAAAATGTATTGGAAATTGAAATGGGTCATTCATTTTGGGACATCATTTTATTCCAAATGGATCACTCATTGTGGGACGGAGGGAGTAGATGTTTCTTTTGGATGACAAAAAAACTATCCCCAACCATTTTGACGTCTAACTCAAAATCTACCGGTTTCAAATTTAATTCATGATAAAATTAAGCCCTTAGAACAAACCAAAACTAAAAATACAATATCACCCCCTCAAGAAAAATATTGAAGCTTCACCATCAATTATACCATTAATAATGTGTGTTTTTGTGTATATATTTTTCAAATTAACTGAATAATACACTATGAAACGTGCAATTTATTAGTAGGAATTAGAAACAGATATCTCAGTTAAAGAACATACACTATTCAGACCTTATTACATTATCTGATCTAGTCCATTCTGACATTAAACAAATAACCATAAACATTGGATCTAAGCTTTTTCTTTTTTATGACAAATTTAATAAGTTTATTAATTCTCTCTTTATTCAAAAAGAAAAGAGTGAAACCCGCTGATACCGATCATTGTGTCTCCCCAATAAATACTCAAAAGATAAACCCTAGCAGCAGATGGAATATAATCAAGCAATATTATTATGACGTTATATATGCATGTAAACAGTGAGTTCCAATCATGATATTGTTTGTATCTCCATGCATGGCTCTTCTACTGTCAACCTCACTTTGAGTGTAATACATATTGCCCATTTTACTATACAAGGAGTTTTCTGCAGGTTTTGCAGCAGATTTCAGTGATCCATCACTGTTTTCTTTTGGATACAAGTACTGCCTGGTTATGTTTCACGTTAAGATGAAGGCGGTGTACTGGAGGCTTGTGGGGCCCGTATTATTGTTGGTAAAATATTTTGGGCGGTCAGTCCTGGGTTAGCCGCCAGATTAGTGTCACAGCAAAGTGATTCACAACTCAGGCACGTGAGATCTTTCTATGTGCAAAAACTAAAAAATTTTGAGTTATTCAAAACATCAAGTTTTTGTAGGGTGCTTTTGGTTTAGGAACTAATTCGCACCCTCTAATTCATATATATATATATATATATATATATATATATATATATATATATATATATATATATATATATATATATATATATAGTTTAGACAATAGGACCCGACTTTTAGTCGGGCACGGTCCTCGCCGATGCCAAAGCTTAATCAATTCCAAGCGAAGGGATGTGTAAGAACTAACAAAATCGCATAAGAATAAAGTGATGAAATAAAATTGCAGGCGGATAAAGCAGTGAAACAAAATCGTAGGCGGATAAACAAAAATAAACGACAAAATATTAAAGTAGATTCAACAAACCAAAATGAGATTAGATCAAAATGGAGAGTCCCGTGGGTTCAAGATCAAAGATGATAAGGAGGTGGACATTTTGCAATTTGCGGATGACACGATAATTTTAGCCGATGGAGACACCACAAACTTGTGGTGTATGAAATCTATCCTTAGGGGATTTGAGCTAATGTCCGGTTCTAGGATTAATTTTCATAAAAGTAATGTTTACGGAGTAAATGTGGGTGATTGGTACATGGAAGCCGCGTCCTCTTTCCTCTCGTGTAAAGTGGGATTTTTACCTTTCAAGTTTCTTGGTGTTAGGGTGGGCGGAGATCCGAGGAAGATTACTTTGTGGAAAGTTTTATTGAAGATGTTAAAATGTATATTGGCCGTTTGGAAAGGGAAACATCTCAATATGGCGGGTAGAGTTGTGTTGATCAATGTCGTTCTTAATGCAATTCCTATCTATTCTCTTTCTTTCTATAAGGCCCCTAAAAAGGTCTTAAATGAGATTAGATCTATTCAAAGCAAATTCCTTTGGAACAGGTCGGATCTTAAAAAGTCAATCAATTAGGTGTCTTGGGATACGATTTGCAAATCCCGCAAGGAGGGTGGCCTCGGAGTCAAGAATGTCGAAATTATGAATGTGGCCTTGATTAGCAAATGGGAGTGGAGATTGTTTGTGGAAAAGGAAGCGATTTGGAGGGATATTATAGTAGCAAGATTTGGTAATGTGAAGCTAAAGGTTCTAGTTGGGGATAATTCGGTGTTGGAAAAGAAAGATTCAATTTGGTGGAGAGATTTAATTTTATCGGATAATTATGAGAATCTTCAAAACAATCATTTCGCGGGAGCTATTGACTGTACGATTGGGAATGGAGCAAATATACCTCTTTGGTACGCTTGTTGGTTAGGTCCGCAAACGTTATTGGAGGCTTTTCCGGAGTTGTTTCGTTATGCAGAAAACCATTTGGCTGCTGTTAGTTGTGCTGGTAGTGTGCGTGATGGCAAGTGGGAATGGAGTGTGGATAATTTGGTGTTTGTGGGCAGTGCAGGCAGTGTTTTGCAACAGCATTTTTCGTTGTTGGCTGAACTGTATTCTCTCATGCAGGTTCTGGATTATCGTGGCAGCAGTGAGGACGGATTTGTGTGGAACCTGTGCGCGGATGGAGCCTTCACTGTTAGCTCCTACTATGACCAGTTCAAGGAGAAGCTATCGGGGCCTCCTTTAAATCAAGTGACGGTTTCATCTCTGGATTACCTTTGGAAAACAAAATCTCCCTCGAAAATTTTGATTTTTAGGTGGCGTTTGATTCTTGAAAAATTGGCCACAAAAGATCAATTGGCAAAATCGCATAAGAATAAAGTGATGAAATAAAATTGCAGGCGGATAAAGCAGTAAAACAAAATCGTAGGCGGATCAACAAAAATAAACGACAAAATATTAAAGTAGATTCAACAAACCAAAAAGAGATTCAATTGCTAAACTAATTAGGAAATCACTATTTGAAATAAAATACAATTGTCTCGATGGCTCAAAATATTACTTAAATAAAGATTATAAAAAATATCATGCCTCATCGTCATACCCTTCATCCTCTCACAACCTCCTTGTCATCCTCTTCGCCATATGCTACACCTCTTTATTGTCGCTAGCAATGTCTCTATCAACGATCTTCTTACTCATACCCATCCTTTCCAGAGGAATTTCAATGCTTGGGAAAAAAGACCTTCATTTGTTCGATGACCCAATACAAAACATCAAGGGCACTTTGGATGCCATCGTTGGCAGCAATGTCATACTTCTTCTCCAACTTCCGACATAATTCCTTTTCCTCTTTTAAAGCCTCTTTAGACGTGGTCACTTAGGAGGACAACTCCTTTTAAGATATTTCTCTTTCTCAGCCAACCTCCCCTGCAAGTTAATAATAATTCTATGTTGTCAAGTCAGAAGGGACACCATGAGTCTCCACTTCCTTTTTAAGACTAGATAATTTCTCATCCTCCTTCTGCCAACCTTTAGCCTCCTTCTGAAACTTCTTCAACTTCTCTTAGAGTTTCAACATCTTTTTTAGAAAGACGGTCTCACTACTACGTAAAAGTGATATCACAATGGTTGGAAAAGGGATGCCACAATGTCTGACCAACCATTGTGAGGTAAAGAGAGATTGTATGTGTGATGATTTCCCCTACTTTCCTGCGACCGTGATTATATGTCAAGAAGCATGCTAACAATCACAACGGTTACGTAAAACAAGTGTTGTGATATGCTTTAAAGAAAAACGTTTAACAACATCTGAACAACTATTGTGATATATACACTAAATTTATTATAAATTACATGGATTGTTTATTTCGCAAATGCTCACTAAACATATAACTTTTCTGTCTGATCTAGAACATTATAATATGACAAATTAAGTTATATTAGAAGAACAAGTTATATGTTCAGTTCTAGACAAGAATTCTTTAGCTCCTTATCCGCATTTTGTACTTTAATTGTTAGAAATTGTTTTAATGCTCCTCTTCAACCCCCTTCCTTTACTTCAAGTTTATTTTGCAACATATTATTTAATTTGCAAACAAAAGGGAGGTACAAAAATTAAAAGTATTGAACCAAGTTCTCACTATTTAAGAGCAAAATGCAGATAATGGGCTAAAGGATTCTTGTCTAGAATTGAATGTGTAATTTGTTTTCAAATATAACTTTATCTATCATATTATAATTTTCTAATGCAATTCAAAAAGTTATATATTTCGTAAGGTGTTTGTAAAACACTCAAACCATATAAGATATAATAAACTAATCTTAAACAAATATTAACAACAACATTCATCAACGATAAACCTTAAACAACATACAAATTTTATGTGTAACAATAACAACATCGAATCATAAAACGTGTTAGAAATATACATGTCCATAACGGAATCCAAAATGAAAGGAAAGGAGGATGAAGCTGAAGTAAGAGCAGTAAAAATGTGTTAATCCACAAGTTTGTTGGAATCACTTTAGCTTCATAACCTTGTAGACAAACAAGATCTTAATTTTAGAAAGAGGAAGTCTCCCTTCTCTCTATCTTTGGAGCTAGGGCAATGGCTCCCTCATGAATTCAAACGACGCGAGGATTTTGGAAGGAGATAGGGCGTGGAACAAAGTCAGGCGCAGCAGGAGCAGTTGGAATAGAAATGGAAGGTGGGATATAGAAGGGGTGGAAGAGGCACCAGGAAGGAAGGGGAAAAGAAGGCTTACACATCCTTCTTTATCACGGAGTTTGGCGACAAATGGAAAGCGAAGGATTTGTTCTTCGAATTCAAAGATCTAGGAGAGATTGATGAGGTGGTGATTCCACCAAAAAGAGATAAAAATGGCAGAAGGTATGGTTTTGTTCGCTTCCTTGACGTGAAGGACGTGAATCTCTTGGCCATTAAGATGGACAATGTGGTGTTAGAAGGGAGGAAGTTGTTCGCTAACATACAGAGGTTTGAGAGAGGATCAAAGGAGATTGCGAGGTCTGCGAGGAAGGTGGGAGGATGGAGTAAGAATACAAATGGTGGGATGAATGACGGGGCTGAGGACAGTTCGTATCAAAGTAACCGTTCAGGTGGATGGTTTGGAAAACGGTCTTTCGTGGAGGTTTTACAAAATAGTAATAAAGCTAAGAGCAGTGGTGGGATGGACGAACCGTTTAAGGCCATGCACTTTGTACATGATAATGATGATATCCTAAGGTATAAGAGAGCGTTTACTGTTGTGGTTAAGCATCCAGAAGAGGCTGTAGATTTCAAAAGTAAGTTTTTGGAAGAAGGCCTTTTCTGCATAAGAGTAACGTCTTTGGGTCAAAACTTATGCTTGTTGGAGGACTTAGTCCGTGGCGAAACTGAGTTGTTTGTAGCTGAAAAAGAAGGAATGGTGGTTTCAATGGTTTAGCTCCATCAAACCGTGGGACACGGTAGACGTGGACCAAGAGAGGCTTACTGAAGGATAGAAAAACACTTAGAAAGGGGGGTTTGAATAAGTGTAGTCTAAAAACTTGAACGATAAAAACAAATTGCACAGTTATTTTTATCCTGGTTCGTTGTTAACTAAACTACTCTAGTCCACCCCCTTGGAGTGATTTACCTCACTTGAGGATTTAATCCACTAATCTCAACAGATTACAATGGTTTTCCACTTAGCCCACGACTAAGTCTTCTAGAGTATCCTGATCACAACCTGATCACTCCAGGAACAATTGCTTAGACACAAGCTAAGACTTTCTAGAGTATCCTGACCACCACGTGATCACTCTAGTTACAACTGCTTAGACACAAGCTAAGACTTCCTAGAGTATCCTGATCACACTTGATCACTCTAGTTACTTACAAATTAATGTAATCAGTTCTAAGAGTATTACAATGCTTCTGAAAATCTATAATCACAACAGTGATATTTCTCTTAAAGTTTAAGCTTAATCTCACTAATATATTACAACAGCAATGTAGTGAGCTTTGATGAATATGAAGTTTGTGAGCTTTGATTTGATCAGCATTTCAGCAAGTTTGTATCAGCGGAGTTGTTAACCTTGCTTCTCATCAGAACTTCATATTTATAGGCACTTGAGAAGATGACCTTTGGGAGCATTTAATGCGTTGCGTATTCCGTACAGCATTGCATTTAATGTTTCACTCTTTTGTCAACTACCTCGAGCCTTGTTTACGCTGTGTCTACTGACGTTGCCTTTAATAGCTTCTAACGTTCCTTTTGTCAGTCAGCGTAGCCTGCCATCTTGTACTTGCTTCTGATCTGATGTTTGTGTATACAACGTTTGAATATCATCAGAGTCAAACAGCTTGGTGCAGAGCATCTTCTTGTCTTCTGACCTTGAAGTGCTTCTGAGCGTGATACCATGAGAACTTCAGTGCTTTTGCTTCTGAACTCAAGTTCTTCTGATGCTTCCATAGACCCATGTTCTGATTCTGCTTTGACCATCTTCTGATGTCTTTGCCAGACCATGTTCTGATGTTGCATGCTGAACCTTCTGAGTCAAAGCTTCTGAGCGCTGATTTGTGCATACTCTTTATATATTTCCTGAAAGAGAAATTGCAGTGTATTAGAGTACCACATTATCTCACACAAAATTCATATCCTTGTTATCATCAAAACTAAGAATATTGATCAGAACAAATCTTGTTCTAACAATCTCCCCCTTTTTGATGATGACAAAAACATATATAAATGATATGAATTTGCGATCAGAAAGAGCAGACGGCTAAAGACAATTACACAGCTAAAACATAAGCATGTGAATATGTCTCCGCCTGAGATTAACAATCTCCCCCTGAGATGAATAATCTCCCCCTGAAATTAATACTAGAAGAATTTTAAAAATAATATACTTCCCTGAGTATTTCAGTAGAGACGTTCACATATGCTTGATCTTCAGAACATTCATGACTTCTGATTCTTGCTTCCATAGGACAGCTTCAGAACTTGAATTTCTTTAGATCCTCAGAACATCCACAGCTTCTGATTCCTGCTTCCATCGGACAACTTTAGAACTTGAATTTCTTTGATCTTCAGAACATTCACAGCTTCTGATTCGTGCTTCCATTAGGACAGCTTCAGAGCTTGAATTTCTTTTTACATCACTTTATGCTAGATTGTATCAGAACATTGTTGAATGTACCAGAGCATCATCAGAGCATCTCTACATCCTGAAATGTTACAGAACAAAGCTAAACGACAAAAGTCAGCATGAATGAGTCAGAACATAGAATATGTTTCAGAACATATAATATGTATCGGAGCCACATAATATGTATTAGAACAAATAGATATAATGTTTCAGAGCATATTCTATCATCAGAATATCTGAACATTCTTCCTTCTTGCTTCTTGCTTCTGATTCTGAAGCTTCATAGCACTCAGCTTGCTTCAAGAATCCAAGAGCTTGATTCTTTATAGAATTGCTTTTCCTCATCTTGTTACTTCTTATGTTGAGCTTTTAAAGATGATCTTCAATTCCTGCAACAACAAAACTTAAAGCATAGAACTTTGCAAGTTCTGTTAGAAATGTGGGGCCTTTTTACCCGGTAACTGATAATATTAATCAGATCATTTATCACATTTTTCTCCCCCTTTTTGTCATAACATCAAAAACATAAAAGATTCAGATGAAAAACAAAAGGAAACATATGGAAGAAAAAGATAATTTTCATTTAGGCTCAAAAAGACAGAAGTACAGAAGTACACGAAGATAAGCAAGAGAAGATGCACAAAACAGATGTAGCAAAGCAAAAACGAAAAACAAAACAACTAAGACTCAATCTAAGATGACCCTAGCTTCGACAAGATCTTGGCCAGCATATCTTGAACCCCATTGTTGTGCTCATTCTGCCTCTCCATGAAAGCTCTAAACTCAGCATTGACTGAGCTTTGCTCATCCTGATTCTTCTGAATAACTTCCAGAGTTCTTGCAAGACAGGAAGGTTCATCAGAAGAAGCTTCACAGCTTCTATCCACAGGGATGGCATTGTGATCTGTAGCTTCTACATCTGCTTCTTGCATAGAAGCATCTTCATATTCTGCAGCCTGAATCTCAGAATCTCCATTCTCAAGTGCCTGAAGAATGGCAGCTAGATTCCTAGGGGCAGAAGAACCTTCAACTTCTGGTGGGTCAACAACTTCTGGAATGACCAAGCTTGGGTCTTTCTTAGAAGGGTTTTCCCTCAGAGAGTCAAAGAGAGTCTTGAAGTCTCCAACCAAGACAAAGAAATGAGGTTTCCAAACTACAATTTCTCTGCAAGGATTTGCTTCTAATGCAGCAGTCAGTCTTGCTTCTTCCAATTCATCCACAAAGGGCTTTTCCTCAGCAGCAACACAATTTCTGAGAGGATGGTAGTATATACCATTATCACCCTCCAGAAGGTAACCAGGGTAACCAGGGGCAGCAGCCACTAGTCTCTTCTGTACTCCCATTGCTCCTACTTGAAAATCCTGACGAAAGCTTCTCCAGAGATTTCTTGTAGAAACATCATCCAGACCATTTAGGAAGGCATCCTTCAGAAGGTCTAGACTGCTAATCACCTCATGTATGAACAGTTCCAGGTAGGCATAGGGTTCAGGTTCAGGTGGATTGAAGGTGAATTTGTAGTCAGGGTAGAGAAGGCAGTAGGGTTTGGATTTTCTGATAGGTAAGGGATGGGATAAAGAAGGTGGAGGTGCGGTGGATGAGGAAGAAGGGACATCTGAGGGAACGATTGATGTGGATGAAGTATCAGAAAATATAAGTTGTGAAGAGGATGGAGAATTTATGAAGGGGTTTGGTGAGAAAGATTTATCAGAAGGAGTTGGGGGAAGAATACTTAGAGGTGTGGGGTTTAGAATGGAAGTGGAAAGAGATGATGGAGAAGGATTTGGTATAGTGAAGTTGACTTTTGGTTCAGAAGGAGGTGAAAGGGGAGAAGGTTTAGGGACAGAAGGAGGTGGAGTAAAAACCTGCCTGGTGACATATTCAGAAGAAGCATGTGAAGATCTGGTTGTGTGAAAAGAGTCTCTGATCCTTTTCTCCCTGTATTCAGAAGAGTCCACCTTGTCAGGATCATAGGTGACCCTCAACTTCTTGGCTTTCTTAGCCTCATCTTCTCGGGCCTTTCTTTTTAGCCTTGCCTGTTGTTCCTTCTGATCCTTCTTCAGAAGATCAGCTTTGGACAGAAGTACTCTGCCACGGATCCAAGCAGGATCAATATCTGATTGCTTCCTAACACAATCTTCCAGGTAAAGCTTGACAGCCTGATGAAGTTCTTTATGAAACAAAGAGACAAAACCTTCAACAGCCACTCTTCTTGACAGAATATCAAGAAAGCTTGTGCACACAGAAGATACATTCTGGATGAGCTCTAGTCTGAACAAATCCACACCATTGAAGATGGGACCCTGAACTACTCCAAGATAATGGGACGCATCAAGTGTTCTGATGGAGTCCAGCAATTTGCTTTCAATCAAAATGTCTGAAATCATTCTTCCGAAAGGAATAGTCTTTCTAGGAATATGAGGGTACTTCGCCCTTTCATCTTCTCTTGATTCAAAAATAGAAGTCTTCATATTCTCAAATAGAATGTGAGAGATGTTGAGTTCTATCTTTCTGCCAATGCAGAAGAGAGTGTACTTGTGATCCGGACTGATGTAGGCGGAAGGTGAGAACATCTTCTTTCTGTGGTGAAGAGAACCCAGAATAATCTCAGCCCATACTTGATAAAACGACCTCAAGGTGCCCATTCTATGAGAATCAGCTCCGAAGGCAGTAGAGATTTGATTTTCAACTTGATACCAGCTAACCGTTCCAGGTTGAAGACCAGACCAACCTTCTTCATCATTAAGATTGTACAGCTTCCTGATGAGCTTTTCAGTAATAACCACTTCATGCCCTAGCACAAAGGAAATTATAGCAGTTGGGGTAACCGTTGCATGTACCCAGAAGTCCTTCACAAGTTCAGGATAAATTGGTCCAACCAATCTATCAAGATATTTCGACCATCCTTGCTCCAAAATTATGACGTCACACTGAAAACCATTTGCTCTAAGATTGTCGAAGTCCACAGCAGATTCACAAAGAACTTCCAGTTCGTCAGTGGGAATCATGCATGTTTTCAAAGGAGCATACTCATATTTGCATAGAAGAATCTGTGTAGAAGTGAGTCTTTCTGCTGGGTTTGATGAACTTGAAGATGAGTTCATGATGATTATGCTTTGAGATCAAATCAGAAACTAGGGTTTGAAAACAAATGCAACGAAAGAGATACACAAAAGAGAGAGAGAGAGAGAGAGAGAGAAGAAATTAAAATAAAGAGAAAAGAAAAACTATTTTGAAAGAAATTGATTACAAGAAAAAGACATCATTATGCATTTAATGAGAAATGACATTAGGAGAGAGAACGTGGTAAATGAAATAATTTAACACAGTTACCTAGGTCGGCGTCTTTTCAACTGTACGCTTGTACTGACCGTACGGGCACGTGTTCACCATCAGAAAATAGATGACAGCTGTATTTTTCTAAGTAGACTTTACGCCTTCTGATTCTGATCATTGCTTCTGATTGTCATTCTTTAGAAATGATCTTGTTCTGATAGGATCATCTTTCTTCCCAAGAATCACATCTTCTGAATGAGCTGAAGCAAGTCTAGATGATCTTCTGACTGTTGGCTCTTCAGAAATCCTGAGATTCTCTAAAGATGCAGCAACTTGATCTTCTGATCCATTGCTTCTAAGACTCCCAGCTTCTGCAGCTTTGCTTCTTGGTTCTACAGCTTCTGATATGACAATATCTATATCTGCAAAATTCTCAAGCTGCTTTGGTTTTTCAAGACCAAGCTTATCATCAAACCTGATATTGATTGATTCTTCTACAATCAATGTTTCAGTATTGTATACTCTGTAGCCTTTAGAGCGTTCAGAATACCCAAGAAGGAAACACTTTTGTGCTTTAGAATCAAACTTACCAAGATGATCTTTAGTATTCAGAATGAAACACACACATCCAAAAGGATGAAAATATGAAATGTTGGGCTTTCTGTTCTTCCACAATTCATAAGGAGTCTTATTTAGAATAGGTCTTATAGAGATTCTATTCTGAATATAACACGCAGTGTTTATTGCTTCTGCCCAGAAGTGCTTAACCATATTGGTCTCATTGATCATGGTTCTGGCCATTTCTTGTAGAGTCCTATTCTTTCGCTCTACAACTCCACTTTGTTGTGGAGTTCTAGGGCAAGAGAAATCATGGGCAATACCATTTTCTTTGAAGAACTCCTCAAAGAATCTGTTCTCAAATTCGCCACCATGATCACTTCTGACCTTAATGATCTTGCACTCCTTCTCAGATTGGATCTGAGTGCAGAGTTCAAAGAACACTGAATGAGACTCATCCTTGTGTTTTAAGAACTTTACCCATGTCCAGCGGCTATAATCATCTACGATGACTAATCCATATTTCTTCCCTCTGACAGATGCTATTTTGACTGGGCCAAACAGATCAATGTGCAAGATTTCTAACGGCCTTGAGGAAGAAACAACATTCTTAGACTTGAATGCAGGTTTGGAGAACTTGCCCTTCTGACATGCTTCACAAAGAGCATCTGATTTGTATTTCAAATTAGGGAGTCCTCTGACCAGATTTAGTTTGTTAATCTGAGAAATCTTTCTCAAACTAGCATGTCCTAATCTTCTGTGCCAGACCCATTGCTCTTCAGAAACAGACATAAGGCAAGTCACCTTCTGCTTCTCAAGATCTGAAAGATCAATCTTATAAATGTTGTTCTTTCTCTTGCCTGTAAATAGGATTGAGCCATCCTTCTGACTTACAGCCTTGCAAGACTTTTGATTGAAGATTATATCATAACCATTGTCACTTAATTGACTTATGGACAATAAGTCATGCGTTAATCCTTCTACAAGAAGTACATTAGTTATGGAAGGAGAGTTACCAAGACTTATGGTTCCAGAGCCAATGATTTTGCCCTTCTGATCTCCTCCAAACTTGACTTCTCCACCTGGTTTAAGCACCAGGTCTTGGAATGTAGACCTTCTTCCCGTCATGTGTCGCGAGCACCCAGAGTCCAAGTACCATGACATTTTGCTTTTTGTCCTCTTTGCAGCCAAGGATATCTGCAACAGAAATTATCTTCTCCTTAGGTACCCACAATTTCTTGGGTCCTTTCTTGTTAGTTCTCCTCAAGTTCTGATTGAACTTGGGTTTTGCATAATATTTAACAGGAGGAACAACATGGTATTCTTTAGGTTTGTCAGCATGATATTTCTTAGGATGTGTCACATGCTTCTTGGTGTGAATAGTGTTAAAGCTCTGTGCATGTGAAGTGAGCCTAATATCATGTGCATGGCCATATTTGAACTGATCATACAATGGCTTGTATGTGATCTTCAGATCATCAATAGGTTCAAATTTATGTGAGGTATCACCCTCATAGCCAAAACCAAACCTTCTGTTTCTAGAAACACCATATATCATAGAAGCAAGATGACTTCTGCCAATACTTCTAGATAAGAACTTTCTGAAGCTCGAGTCATATTCTTTCAGAATATGATTGAGACTTGGAATGGATTTTTCTGTTTCAGAAGGAGATCCACTATCTTTGGATAGATTTAAAACTTTTTCCTTCAGTTCAGAATTTTCCACTTCCAACTTCTTAGTTTCAAATTCAAACTGCTTCTTCAGCTTTTTGTATTTGATACTAAGATGAGCCTTGAGTTCCAGAAGTTCTGTTAAACTGGAAACTAACTCTTCTCTAGATAGTTCAGAAAATACCTCTTCAGAATCTGATTCTGATGTAGATTCTGATCCATCATCTTCTGTAGCCATCAGCGCAATGTTGGCTTGCTCTCCTTCAGAGTCTGATTCTGATTCTGATTCTGAATCATCCCATGTTGTCCTAAGACCTTTCTTCTTATGAAACTTCTTCTTGGGATTCTCCTTCTGAAGTTTTGGACACTCGTTCTTGTAGTGTCCAGGCTCATTGCACTCATAGCAGACAACCTTCTTCTTGTCAGATCTTCTGTCACCAGAAGATTCTCCTCGTTCAAATATCTTTGAACTTCTGAAGTCTCTGAACTTCCTTTGCTTGCTTTTCCAGAGTTGGTTTACCCTTCTGGAGATCATGGACAGTTCATCTTCTTCTTCAGATTCTGATTCTTCAGAATCTTCTTCTTTAGCCTGAAAAACGTTAGTGCATTTTTTAACATTAGATTTTAATGCAATATACTTACCTTTCTTCTTGGGCTCGTTTGCATCCAGCTCTATTTCATGGCTTCTCAAGGCACTGATAAGCTCTTCCAAAGAAACTTCATTCAGATTCTTTGCAATCTTGAATGTTGTTACCATTGGACCCCATCTTCTGGGTAAGCTTCTGATAATCTTCTTTACATGATCAGCCTTGGTGTAGCCTTTATCCAGAACTCTCAATCCAGCAGTTAGAGTTTGAAATCTTGAGAACATCTTCTCAATATCTTCATCATCCTCCATCTTGAAGGCTTCATATTTCTGGATTAGAGCAAGAGCTTTAGTCTCCTTGACTTGAGCATTTCCCTCATGGGTCATTTTCAATGACTCATATATATCGTGGGAAGTTTCCCTGTTAGATATCTTCTCATACTCAGCATGAGAGATAGCATTCAGCAAAACAGTCCTACATTTATGATGATTTCTGAAAAACTTCTTTTGATCATCATTCATTTCTTGCCTGGTAAGCCTTACGCCTGAGGCTTTTACTGGATGTTTGTAACCATCCATCAGAAGATCCCAAAGATCACCATCTAGACCAAGAAAGTAAATTTCTAGTTTGTCTTTCCAGTATTCAAAGTTTTCACCATCAAATACTGGTGGTCTAGTGTAACCATTGTTACCATTTCCATTGTATTGCTCAGTAGAGCCAGATGTAGATGTGAGTTCTTCACCATCCATCTTTTACTGAAGCGTTTTTCTTTTCCTGAATCTTTTCTAAACACGATTAAGTGCTTGCACCTTAGAACCGGCGCTCTGATGCCAATTGAAGGATAGAAAAACACTTAGAAAGGGGGGGGGTTTGAATATGTATAGTCTAAAAACTTGAACAATAAAAACAAATTGCACAGTTATTTTTATCCTGGTTCGTTGTTAACTAAACTACTCCAGTCCACCCCCTTGGAGTGATTTACCTCACCTGAGGATTTAATCCACTAATCTCAACAGATTACAATGGTTTTCCACTTAGCCCACGACTAAGTCTTCTAGAGTATCCTGATCACAACCTGATCAATCCTGGAACAATTGCTTAGACACAAGCTAAGACTTTCTAGAGTATCCTGACCACCACGTGATCACTCTAGTTACAACTGCTTAGACACAAGCTAAGACTTCCTAGAGTATCCTGATCACACTTGATCACTCTAGTTACTTACAAATTAATGTAATCAGTTCTAAGAGTATTGTAATGCTTCTGAAAAGCTATAATCACAACAGTGATATTTCTCTTAAAGTTTAAGCTTAATCTCACTAATATATTACAACAGCAATGTAGTGAGCTTTGATGAAGATGAAGTTTGTGAGCTTTGATTTGATCAGCGTTTCAGCAAGTTTGTATCAGCGGAGTTGTTAACCTTGCTTCTCATCAGAACTTCATATTTATAGGCACTTGAGAAGATGACCTTTGGGAGCATTTAATGCGTTGCGTATTCCGTACAGCATTGCATTTAATGTTTCACTCTTTTGTCAACTACCTCGAGCCTTGTTTACGCTGTGTCTACTGACGTTGCCTTTAATAGCTTCTAACGTTCCTTTTGTCAGTCAGCGTAGCCTGCCATCTTGTACTTGCTTCTGATCTGATGTTTGTGTATACAACGTTTGAATATCATCAGAGTCAAACAGCTTGGTGTAGAGCATCTTCTTGTCTTCTGACCTTGAAGTGCTTCTGAGCGTGATACCATGAGAACTTCAGTGCTTCTGCTTCTGAACTCAAGTTCTTCTGATGCTTCCATAGACCCATGTTCTGATTCTGCTTTGACCATCTTCTGATGTCTTTGCCAGGCCATGTTCTGATGTTGCATGCTGAACCTTCTGAGTCAAAGCTTCTGAGCGCTGATTTGTGCATACTCTTTATATATTTCCTGAAAGGGAAATTGCAGTGTATTAGAGTACCACATTATCTCACACAAAATTCATATCCTTGTTATCATCAAAACTAAGAATATTGATCAGAACAAATCTTGTTCTAACACTTACATGGCTGAGGTTATCAGGGATACCTTGTCATGCTTGGAGCGAAAGCCTTTTCAGACGCATAGCTGATTGGCGCGGGTCTTTTATTAAATATGATGAAGAAACTATGGCGAAAACCAGAATGGATGAGGCTAGAATTTTAATTGAAACAGAGCGGAAGTTATCTATGGATGGTTCCTTCAAGCTAGTCATTGCAGGAAAATCCTTTACCATTGGTATGATAGAAGACTCTGGGGTTCAGATCGAACGGTTGAGAGGAGGAAGATCATGGGATATAGAAGAGTCAGGCCTTTCATGCTCCTCGGATGACGAAACCTCTGAAAATATGGAAGTTTTGGCTTCATCTATGGAGGTTAGGGGCAGGAAAGAGAAAGAGGTTGCTGATGTGACAATAGGAAAAAGCAAAGACACAGTGGCAGAGGATTTAGTCAAAGGACAGAATGTTACACGTAACAAAGGAGGATCTTGTGGACAAAAGGAAAAAGGTGGCTTTTGAATTACATGTTACTAAAGGTATGGAGGATCTCGAGGCAGAAAAGCATGGAGCATTTATTGAAGTTGTATCAGACGTGAATAGTTTTGATATGAGTAAAGTGGGGGACTCTATTGATAATCTTGTGGTTAATAATCTGTTGGATAGTGGGAATAGTGGTGGTATGGATATGAACTTAAATTCTAATGGGCCTAAAGCGATAGAGGCCCATAAGGCTGGACCATTTTCTTTTGACTAGGCTTGTAGCTTAGTCCGCCCAGCAACCCTGAGACAGAAAAAAATAAAAAGTCGGTGTGTGGTTTGGGGGATAACTTAAACATATCCTCTTCCTATTTCACGTGCATTGGACCGAGAAGCGATACAACCTTGAAGAAAAGAGATGTTCATCGGTCCTATTCTGAATCGATAGAAGATCCAGATACATCAGGTGAGTAGGCTTCCTTTTGTTGTTCTATTGCTGAATCAGACATTGCTCGCTGTAACTCTAGGCTGTTAGGAAAATCGTATGTGGGGAGTAAGATTTGGTCCTCAATTGCGAAGATGGGAGTGGTGAGTGAGAAAGAGGACAATTTAATTGAGTTGCAAATTGAGTAGATTGAGTTGAAGGATAAGGAGGGTTCGTCTGTTCTGAAGGAGAAAAATAGGAAGTTACCATGAATCTAATGTCTTACAACATTAGAGGGGGTGGTTTATCTTCTAAGAGGAAGAGAGTTAGTTTCTTGATCGATTCCAATAATATAGATGTATGCTTCATCCAAGAAACAAAGATATCTAGTTTCAATTAGTTGGGGATCTTTGCGGGAAAGGCTTCGGGTTTGGAATAGAAAGGTTTTTGTGTGGATTGATTTAAAGATGGAGGAGGAGGTGGACACAATTAACGATTTGGATAGATTAATGGTGGAAAATCTCGGAGGTTTCATTGATCCTTTAGTCCATGATAGAAGAGAAGCTTCTAAAGAGTTATGGAAGCACTTGAACATAAAAGAATCTATGTTCCGTCAAAAATCTCGCAATCTTTGGTTGAAAGAAGGAGATAAAAATTCTAGGTTTTATCATAACGCTTTCAAGGAAGGACATAGGTGCAATGCGATTACCAAGTTGGAGGGAAAGGATGGAATAGTGGAAGGAGTGGAAAATATTAAAGAGGAGGTCAAAAATTTCTTTCAGTCTTTTTTCAAGGAAGAAGATTTCTCTAGACCGGTGCCGGAGGGTTTAGATTTTAATAGTTTGACCGAGGAGGAAGTGGGGTGGTTGGAAAGAAGCTTTTCGGAAGAGGAGGTGAAAGAGGTCGTTTGGTCTTGTGATGGCAACAAAAGTCCCGAGCCAGATGGTTTTTCTTTGGAATTTTTCAAAGTATGTTGGAATGTGATTAAGGATGATGTTTTGTGGTTCGTGAGGGATTTTCATGAAAAGGCTACTCTCACTAAAGCTTGCACATATTCTTTTATAACGCTAATTCCAAAAGTTTCAAGTCCACAATCCTTGAGTGACTATAGGCCCATATGTCTAGTCGGTAGTTTATACAAGATTTTAGCAAAAATGATGGCGGCAAGGTTGAGACGGGTGATTGGGAATTTAGTTTTGAGAAATCAAACGGATTTCATTTCGGGGAGATTCATTTTGGATGGGGTCCTTGTGGTGAATGAAGCGTTGGATCTAGCGAAAAGAGAAAATAGAGGTTGTGTAGTGTTGAAGGTCGATTTTGAAAAAGCATATGATAGAGTAAGTTGGAACTTTGTGAGATATGTATTATGGAAGATGGGTTTTGGTGATCATTGGATGAGATGGATGGAGGGGTGTATTTTTACCAATTCGTTATCCATCCTAGTCAACGGTAGTGCTACGAAGGATTTTTTTGTAGAAAAAGGCCTTAGGCATGGAGATCCGTTATCCCCTTTTGTGTTTGTCCTAATCATGGAGGCGTTCACCGCTCTAGTGAAGAAGTCAAAGCAAAATGGAGAGTTCTGTGGGTTCAAGATCAAAGATAATAAGGAGGTGGACATTTTGCAATTTGAGGATGACACGATAATTTTAGCCGATGGAAACACCACAAACTTGTGGTGTATGAAATCTATCCTTAGGGGATTTGAGCTAATGTCCGGTTCTAGGATTAATTTTCATAAAAGTAATGTTTACGGAGTAAATGTGGGTGATTGGTACATGGAAGCCGCGTCCTCTTTCCTCTCGTGTAAAGTGGGACTTTTACCTTTCAAGTTTCTTGGTGTTAGGGTGGGCGGAGATCCGAGGAAGATTACTTTGTGGAAAGTTTTATTGAAGATGTTAAAATGTATATTGGCCGTTTGGAAAGGGAAACATCTCAATATGGCGGGTAGAGTTGTGTTGATCAATGTCGTTCTTAATGCAATTCCTATCTATTCTCTTTCTTTCTATAAGGCCCCTAAAAAGGTCTTAAATGAGATTAGATCTATTCAAAGCAAATTCCTTTGGAACAGGTCGGATCTTAAAAATTCAATCAATTAGGTGTCTTGGGATACGGTTTGCAAATCCCGCAAGGAGGGTGGCCTCGGAGTCAAGAATGTCGAAATTATGAATGTGGCCTTGATTAGAAAATGGGAGTGGAGATCGCTTGTGGAAAAGGAAGCGATTTGGAGGGATATTATAGTACCAGTATATGGTAACGTGAAGCTAAAGGTTCTAGTTGGGGATAATTCGGTGTTGGAAAAGAAAGATTCAATTTGGTGGAGAGATTTAATTTTATCGGATAATTATGAGAATCTTCAAAACAATCATTTCGCGAGAGCTATTGACTGTACGGTTGGGAATGGAGAAAATATCCCTCTTTGGTACGCTTGTTGGTTAGGTCCGCAAACGTTATTGGAGGCTTTTCCAGAGTTGTTCCGTTATGCAGAAAATCATTTGGCTGTTGTTAGTTGTGCTGGTAGTGTGCGTGATGGCAAGTGGGAATGGAGTGTGGATAATTTGGTGTCTGTGAGTAGTGCAGGCAGCGTTTTGCAGCAACATTTTTCGTTGTTGGGTTGAACTGTATTCTCTCATGCAGGTTCTGGATTATCGTGGCAGTAGTGAGGACGGATTTGTGTGGAACCTATGCGCGGATGGAGCCTTCACTGTTAGCTCCTGCTATGACCGGTTCAAGGAGAAGCTATCCGGGCCTCCTTTAAATCAAGCGACGGTTTCAGCTCTGGATTACCTTTGGAAAACAAAATCTCCCTCGAAAATTTTGTTTTTCGGGTGGCGTTTGATTCTTGAAAAATTGGCCACAAAAGATCAATTGGCAAGAAGAGGCATTTTAGTAGAGGGTATTGAGACCATATGTGTGTTTTTCCAATCGGAGGAGGAAACCTTAGTTCACTTATTTGCGGGTTGCTCGATTACTAAAGGAATTTGGCGGAAAGTCTTTGGGTGGACGGATCTTGGTTCCACAATGTCTTTGGGAGGATTTCGTGATTTTTTTTTCCACAATTGTAGCAAGATAAAGTGTGCAAACAAAAGGTCTATAGGGGCGGTGATTTGGCTATCCATGGTGTGGAACTTGTGGCTCAAGCGTAACGCGTTGGTTTTCAAAAGTGAATCTTTTAGCTTCACCGATTGTATGACGGAGATAGTTTTCAACTCCTGGAGGTGGCTTAACTCGTTTTATAAACGGGTGGATTATTGTAATTTTTATTGGTGGAATATCCTTCCGCTCTCTTGTTTTGAGGCTTAGGAGCTTTCCTTTTGTACTATGGACGGAGTAACCCTTATACTCCCCATTAATCTATTGCTTATTAAAAAAAACTTTAGCTTCATCCTCGTTAATTTTTTTCATTCACCCATCGATACCTATACCTCAAAACAAGGAGAAACATAAAAAGAAACATAAACAAGTCGAAACATTATGAAACAACCTATTAAAACCTAAACAATAATAGATAAAAAGATTTTGAAACATAAATGGAATCGCTGCATAAGTTTGGAGAATACGAACGTGTAAGGTAGCCATAGGTGTTAAGGTTTTGATTATTGTTGTTGATCAATAGGGTTGGTGATTGAAAGAAAGTGAGGGGGTTCTCATATTTCGAGGAGTCTAGATAAGAATATGTTAGGGGGTAGCATTAAGAAGAGGGGCATTGAACAAAGGGCTTGTTCATCTAAGACACTTTGTACTAATTCTATTGAAGAATAAATTCTCTTTCTTAGGTTGAAAGTCCCCCAGACGTAGGTGAGGTTGCGTTGAACTGGAATACCAATTCTCTTGTGTATTTTACTGTTTTTACTTTGAATTATTGTTGTTGTCATATTTTATTAAAACTAGTTTTAAAAATTGAACACGTTGTCCCAGACTTTTGATCCAACATTTGTCCCTCAAGAAACACAATTTTGCAAAGGAATAGATAAATTTAAAATTAAAAAAAAAATCAAAAAGCATCAAATTCTGGAAAAAAAATCAATTTCTACTTGCCTTTGACAAATTGAGATACTCCAATGAACTTTGTAAACATAAATGAATCGATAAAAGTACTAATATAATTCACATTCAATTGTTTTTTCGCTGAATTACTTTCATATAGCTACCTAATGATTGACAAACCCGAATATAGCTACTTGTTAATTTTATAATACTCACTCCCATATTCGCAGTTTGAAAAAAAAATTCACTCCTAAATTCATACCCGCGTGGGCATCGTTTGTATCTGCACATGTATCGTTTGCGTACTTAAGTACTCATACCCATACCTGTTTAGCCACATTTCTAATAAAAAGTAATCGATCAATTATAATTTATCATGTTATTTAAATCTTTTTAACAACATTAAAAGAGATTTAAGAACGTTATTATTCAGTACAGAAACAAACAAACATTTATATTAAAATGAGTATAAATTTAATAACAATTTATCTAATAAAAATGATAAATTAACATGTGTACAAAATAATAATAATAATAATAATAATAATAATAATAATAATAATAATAATAATAATAATAATAATAATAATAATAATATAGTATGCTGGTATGGGACGGGGTGGATACTAAAGTATCTGTACCCGTGCTCATATCCGCTTATTTTAGTGGATTATTATATGTATTTTATATATTTTTTACGGATTTTAAGTGAATATTTTTTTTTAAAGTACCCATTAGAGGTGGATAAAATTGCCTGCACTAATTATATATAATGTAGGATGACATTTCCCCTATAACTAATAATGGAGAAACTTCAATATTGGAGGAAGAATGACTATAGAAACAAATTAAGGAATTTGTCGGACATGGAATTAAATAATTCCAAAGGTGGAATTTTAATAATGCATGAATTTTATAATAATAATAATAATAATAATAATAATAATAATAATAATAATTATTATTATTATTATTATAATAATAATAATTATTATTATTATTATTATTATTGTAAAATGTAATGTTTTAGTATAAGTTATTCAACATAATAATGATTTATTTAAAAAAAATTTAAGTCTATAATAAATATACCCTAAATTAATCATCCGCAAAAATCTTATATAAAAATATTAAAAAATATTGGGTTAATGAACTTTTTCGTCCCTTTAAATATTTCAAATTTCGTTTTTAGTCCCTCCAAAATTTTCCTTCAAAAAATCGTCCCTTCAAAATTTTTCTTCCGAACTATTGGTCCCTAACGTCAAATTTCGTAGCTAATCGGTGGCTAAAGTCGTAGCTAATCTCTAGCAAATTTGACGTTAGAGACCAATAGTTTAGACGAAAAATTTTGAAGGGACGATTTCTTAAAGGAAAATTTTGGAGGGACTAAAAACGAAATCTGAAATATTTAGAGGGACCAAAAAGTTCATTAACCCAAAAATATTTGACACCTTACAGTTTTGTTGGATACTAATACCGTGTAACTAAAATTAATTTAAAAATCAAATTTATGTTAAAGTAATTAAATATAAAAAACATGTTATTAAATCATTGAGGATCTATACAAAATTATTAGAAACTCTTCTCAAGGATGTCAATAACATTCTATATTGCTATCAATTGTACATCAGTAATTTATATAGAATTGTATAATCTGGTGTTCAAAGAGTGACACATTGTTGAACAAGAAACATGAACATTTATTATATGCAGCCATGCATAAATGAAAACATGTTAAAATAAAAACTCTGAAGGAAGATAGATAAGGTTATTTCAACATTAGGTAAACCATAAATTTCAACCGAAAATCAACTATATTTATTGAATTACGTGGACGCCCATGTGTTTCTGCAGCTAACCTGAAAACACGGTCTTACTTCCAATTTAATGAGTACAATTGATAAAAAAAAATGATATCTCTCTAGGTAGGCACTTCAAACTTATGATGTAACATGTACATGACAATCTTACCATTAATTAAAAGACAAAAATAAATAGTACAATTTAAGGGCATTACACTACTAAAACATGCATTTTTTGTAACTATTAAAATAAAATCGGACAAAATATAAAAAATACCTCTCCCTCCTAGACACGTCGAGCGACGTGCTCGTGGTAGGAAATCAGCACGGACGTGTTACTGGGCCCTCCCGGGTAGCCCTATTCCTCCTCCCCGTGCAGAGGGTCAACATCTGGTACCTCCTCCTCCGCCTCCTGGTATCTAACTGCCTCCTCCTCCCGTACCTCCTCCTGACGGGAAGAAGATACCCGAGCCAGCCGACTCCTCGATCCGGACGAGGAACCATGCTCATCTGTCTGTACAGGTGCTCGTACTCCACCCCGTCTCCGCATCGATGCAATCTGCGCCGCACGCTCGCGTCTAGCCGACGTTGTCTGTGTCTCTCTGCCCTGTCTGATACGTGCTGGGTTTCCTGCCATATTCTTGAAACAATTGAAAGCCATAAGAATGCGGAACAATTCAAAAAAAAAACAATTCTGGACACATTTCGGAAGTTCATTTCCGAAACTGGTAAGGGAGGTGTTTTCGAAGTTCACCAAGAAGATAGGGAGGTGGATAAAGAAATTCTCTTAGTAAAAAGGTGTGTTTTCTTAATTTCTAATTTTAAATAAAAATTCAAAATTTGTCACCACGGTCTAAATTAACAACCATGGTGAAATATCAAGACAAATCACCATGGTTTTTTAACAACCATTGTGAAATATATTACATATATAATCTAACTTAATTCATTTCAAAACAAATTGTACTGTAAGTGTGAAATTTAACTTCTCTCGCCTTATCCCAATCTCTCAAAATTACATTCTAACTTTACAAACCTCCAACTTAATTTTTCAAACAAGTATGAATCAAGAGAAGGGGTTACGAAACAAATAGCTAACTCATATCTTTATTTTCATTTTCCACGAATTTTTTCAAATAAAGGTATATATGTACATGAAATATTTTATGAGTTATGATATCATGTTGTTGTTCAAAATATTAGCCTTATTTATTTTGTTTTTATTGTTCAAAAGCTACGTCAAACACATGGTTTATTCTTTTGTTGTTGTTAAGATGAGATTATAAGTTTAAATTGTTGAGATAAGTAAAATGTTTAAGTTATTGTTGAGGTATGTGGTTGTTTTGTTAAAGTAAGTTGATATTTATGCTGAGATTATTTTATGATTTTGTGCATAAATGTTGTTGTTTGTCTTGTGTATTCTTAAATGATATTACTTTGTTTACATATTTTTTGTTGAAGTATGTTGATGTTTTTGTTAAGGTATGTTGATAATTGTTGTTGTTGATCTATGTTTGATAAGTGTTGTTGTTTGTGTTATTGTATGGTGTGTTTGTATAGTTATTTAATGTTTACGATATTGTTAATGTTATTATTTGTACATTGCAACTATCATTTTGTTCATCCAACATGTTCTAAGAAGATGAGTTTATTATACCAGTGATTCACCAACCCTTTATTTAATATATAACTTTTCGATCCGAATTAGAAAATAATAATATAAAAAATTAAGTTATGTTAGAAAGGAACTTACATTAATCAATGTTTTACGAGCTTTCTCTAAAGGTGAGAAAAACACGAGAAAAGGGGTTGAATTGTGCAAAACAACACAAGCAATTTATCGTTGTTTCTCCTACAAATTAGGAGTAGTCCAGTCCCCTTGCACTTCCAAGAGATTTCCACTATAATTGAATCTGGTTATAAGTTACTCAAGCATACAAGCAAGAGACTTCCATTGCTCAAACACACAAGAAAGGGACTTTAATACTCAAGCACACAAGCAAGAGACTTTCTAATTGTTCAAGCATACAAGAAAGATACTTTTATAAATGCTCAAGCACACAAGCAAGAGACTTCACAAATGCTCAAGCACACAAGAAAGAGACTTCACAAATGCTTAAGCACACAAGCAAGAATCTCCAGAAATGCTCAAGAACGCATGCAAGAGACTTCCAAGTTCCAACAATATATCTAACAAATAAATGAGAGTGATAGAGTGATAGTTACACTTGATATGCAATTAGATATCTAAATAGATTACAACACAGAAAAATTTACGACTTAAGAATTTCTAAGAATGTACAATGATAAGAAGTTCTAAGTTAGCTTGTGCTCTTTGTTTTGACAGAGTAACTTCTCTTTTCATGTCAAGGCTCAGTATTGTGTCTTTCTCCAAATCTTCAACTCCTTTTATAGACTTTCATCAAAGAGTTGTTTGAGAGATCTTCAAGCACAAGAGAGACGTTGTAGAGAGGAATCAACAGATCTGTTGCAAAGCTTTCTCAAATGGATAATGATGTTGCAAGCTCATTTGAACTTCCTTTTCTACAAAAGGAATTATCAGTTGCAAACGTTCAAGCTTCTACACCTTTATGCTGAGTTATCACGTGACAACACGTAACAAATTGACTTTAGATTCGGATAGCGAGTTATCACGTGTTAGGACTTCCTTGAATCTTGAGCTTCGACTAGGTTCAGGTGTTGGACCTTCAGAGTTTGAGTCTTGGCATTTGATCCTTCATACTTTGACTCTTCAAAGGCTGGCTTATTCAAAGTCTGGAGACAACAGATTCTGACCATCTTGATAAGAAGTTGATACTTTACAATCCGTCTCTTAAAAAATTCTCTTTCAGTGTTCAGTGCAGTTTTAGAACTGGCTTTCAATTAGTAATATATTGATCTTTGTACCTGCACACCTGAACACACATTAGTCTTCCTAATTGTTCTTTAAATACTTTGTTATCATAAAAAACTCAAGGGATATGGTATAAACCAATTTTGTTCCAACAATCTCCCCCTTTTGATGATGACAAACATAAGTATTTAAGAACAATGGTTGTTGGTTCAATTAAAATTCCCACTTTAGGGTCTGAGATTTGTAAGCTCCCCGTGATTCTGATAGTCCTAAGGGTGAGGTTTGTAAGTATAACACCCCCTTTCTAACCCCAAATATATATATATAATTATTCACATAGTAAAATAAAATGCATAAACAAAAGAGCATCACATGTTGTTTCCATATCAATGAAGACCCAAATCATACCTAAAAATATGCAACTGATCATATTTATAACACAGTTTGAAAACTTCATGTTTCATAAATTATGTATATCGCAACGGAATCATATTACTCAAACAATTTCAATGAATATATCCTATACTATATTCATCTACCAAATCTTAATAACATAATCAACTCACATATATATGTCATATGAATCCAACAACTAAGCAACATAGCCTTCAAACATAATATATCCAAAGTATCATGTTAAAATACTATAAATACAACAATATCCAAAGCATTCAAAACATGAGTTCAAAATCCCCCAGTGCTACGTGATCAGAGCATCTGACTCACTACCTAAACAGAACGAAATACCGATAAGCTCATCGGCTAAATCCTCGTGCAAGCACGCTACTCGTTGGAACTTGCGTGATTTCACAATGAACATCATTCAAACAGAAGGGTGAGAATTCAATTCATTATGAATAAATATAACATGACAATGAATATAGCATACAATAGTATAATCATTAATTACACTTCATAATTTGAATAAGTTCCACAAATATTGCACACAATACAATTTCCAATTATCATACAAGAAATTCACATCAATTCAAGTAGTCACATAACACAAAATGCAACTCAAAATGCAATTAATGCGACTCATGCATGTGCTTCCTTTGAGAGTATCAAGCTCACCGCTCTCAATTTAAAACCAGAGCCACGCTTCCAATCCGGACAAGATTAAAGCCCTTAAATATGAACATATAGTTCACCGCTTCCGAATCCACAAAAGGAACAGAGCCGCCTCTGGTTCCACACAAGGATCAAAGCCAACTCGAAGCACAATCTCCCCATAAATGCATGTACAACATTACACAACATATGCAATTAAGATTATCACACCACCTTAATTATCCATGCATATCACAATAATCCAACTCATATGAATTATTCACCAAAAGTTGTACAACATGCATCAAGTAATCCTTCTCAACAAATACATCCAAATCACATATATTCATTCACATACATCATGAATATTATATCACATAACATATTAACAATGTTATTCATAAATCATCAATCCATAATGCACATATACATAATTACATGTTATTTACACAACAACATCATAATTAATTCATCAAGTTCCAACCATTCTACTTCTATCATATAGATAATTATATTAGCTTCCTAATGCTTCGAACGACACACAAAATGGAGTTATGGATCAAAAGTTATGCATTTTAGAATTTTGGCAAAACATGGCATTTTCGCCCGGCGAAAGAAGTGACTCGCCCGGTGCTCCACTCCGGAAACTTGGTCACAAAATTGACCCTCTCGTCCGACGAAGCAAAACATTCGCCCGACGACTCACACCAGACCCAGAATAGTCTGTGCGTTTTCAGCACCGCCAACACCAATCCAAATACGATTTTAACCAACCAAAACTCATCCAAAAAGCAATTAATCACATGTAAAGGGTTCTTAACCATGGGTTATCATTATCACAATATTAAACATGATTAATTCCACAAATTCCGTGAATTTCCATCAAACCCTAACATATGAAATTGGTAGAAATGAAAGATTAAACACATATTATACTAATACCCACAACATGTTATACAAACTCATAATAAAAAGGATTCTCCCCCTTATTTTTAATCAAAAACCCCTCTTCTTCAAGATTCCTCCAATTCCTCTTATTTCTCTACTTCTCTCTTCTCTTTTACTAAATGATAGTCTTATGGAATAACCTAATTTCCTTACTATCTTTCTCTTAAGTTATTGGGCTTAATATCTATTACTCCTCATTTACTTCTATTCTCAATTTTATGCCCAATAGCTAGTATTACTCATTATTCTACTAATAGCTCAATTAACCCAATTAGCATAATAACACATAATTCAATAATTATCGCACCAAATAATAATTAAATAATTAAACTAATAATAAAATAGCTATAATATATATAAAATATAAAAATTGGGATGTTACAGTAAGCACCCCCTAAGTCAGAAATTCATAAGGGTTAGGTTTGTAAGCTCCCCAAAGTCCTAACCAAGTTAATTAAATTTTTCATTGAAGAACAATAAAAAATATAATCTTAATTATTAAGCATAAATAGGAGAGGTGAGAGAAGAGATTTAGCTAAGAAAGTCAGCAAAATAATGAAGAAGTAGGATAAGGAAGAGAAGATTTGATCTGCTGATGCTGCAAAAGCTCAGAATGATATAGAAAGTAAAGGTTTAAGCATGTCAACGGAAGCCTCCAAGATATGAAGATCTTTAGAGACATCAAAGAAGAATCTCAAGGATAAAAAGAGTTTGCTTATGATTTTGCAAGAGATTTAGATGCAGATGAAGACAGTGTTTATTTCATTGTTGATTTAGGGTCCACTGATCTTATTTGAAATCTGAGTTATGTAATCATTTGCATATGAATGAAAAAGAGATCTTTCTCATTTGTATGCATGTAATCCTCTTGACTGTGAATACCCTTGGTTTGACTAGTGATCTTTGAGTTTTCAGAGCATTTTAACACAATTTTAGCAAAAAAAACGAGAACTAACTTAAGACTAAGGATACAAAAGACATGCTTTTATTTTATCTAAATAAAAAAATAAATCCCAATTATTTTATCTAAATACATTATAATATGGAGAAAATATAGGATCCAACAAATAGCACACAAAAAATAGTTCAAAGGACCATCCAGACGAGTGACACATAAGTGGTAAGAAGATATTTCAATTAAAAATATTCCCCTTACTTGCTATTAGTACCAATTAATCAAGTTTTAAGTTTCAGGGACTGAGATGCTTCAGAGTCTAATGTCCATCAGAAGCTGTTTTAGAGCTTCTGATTACATTATCTTCTTATCATCTTCAAACTCTACTCCTTCATTCAGAAACCAGCACTAATCTTCAATAAAATGCATGTGTAGATTCTTTTTAATGAAATAAAATCTTACAATAGTATGAGGTTTAGTGCATACAATAGCATACATTAAACAACCAACAACATTGGCATAAGGAACCTTTGACATATACTAAACTTATAAATCTAACTTTGGATAGTGATCTAATGGGAGTTTAAAGTGATTCTCCAATGGAGTAATTACAAACTTCGAATTACTCATGTCAAACGTGTCAAACACCATTTTAACATAACTTTCTTAAGAGAGTCATAACATTTTAGCACTCATATTCCTGTGAATTTCCATACCAAGAACATTCTTACCAGCATCTAAGTCTTTCATGCCACACTCCTTTCTCAACATGATTTTCATTTCATTTACATCATGTTAATTATTAAGAGCAATCAATATATCATTAACATACAGGAAAAGGAAAATAAGATCCATCATCAAGACTCCTAACATAAATAGAAGACTCATACCCACACCTTCTATAGTCAATCATAAGCATGTATGAAACAAAACGCCTGCACAATTGCCTTATAGATTGCTTTAAACCATACAAACATCTCTTCAAATTAAAAACTAGTGTGTAATTTCTAGTGTTACTGAACCCCACTGGCTTCTCCATGTACATTTTCTCATCTAGATTACTATGAAGAAATGTTGTCTTCACATCCATCTGCACTAAGTGCATGTCTCAGAAGGCTACCAAGGGTAATACGACCTTAATATAAACATGTCTAATAACTAGATATAAAATCTCATCATAGTCAATCCTCTTCCACTATGAGTACCCATTTTCTACAAGACAAGCCTTGGAATTTTCCCTTTATTATTTTGTTATTGCTAGTTTTTTCTTGAACAACCAATTGCCAGTTTCTCCTTAGGAAGTTGATCTAGCTCCCATTGTTGGATAAATAAATCCAGCGTCAACCTTAGGGATTCGAATGGGCTTAACATCCCAACCCATGTCGCCTAGAGAGAGCTTACAAACCTCGCTTTAGGTGCAGCCCCTGAGGGCTCATACTATAAGGAAATAAAGTTGCGCCCTCACTAACAGCAATTGCTTTTAGCGCAGTGGTAAGCGCTTGATCCTACAAGTGGTATCAGAGCATGGTCATGGGTTCGAATCCCCCCGGCTGACACTGGGGGGGAGATTGTTGGATAAATAAATCCAGCGTCAACCTTAGGGATTCAAATGGGCTTAACATCCCAACCCATGGCGCCTAGAGAGAGCTTACAAACCTCGCTTTAGGTGCAGCCCCTGAGGGCTCATACTATAAGGAAATAAAGTTGTGCCCTCACTAACAGCAATTGCTTTTAGCGCAGTGGTAAGCGCTTGATCCTACACCCATGTCTATTTTTTATTTTAGGACTCGATATCCTTCACTATTGCATCCATCCACTTATATTTCTCCTGGCTAGCTATAGCCTCTCAAAAGGTGTAAGGGTCTCTAGAACGAGTGAGAAGTGCCTAGGCTGCCAAGTCTTCATAGTCATATTTTTGTGGTTGCTTGGTTGTGCGATTCTCTTTGTCACGTACAAGAATATAATTGTCTAATCCACCTGAAACTTCAATTTTATGGTTAATTTTAGTATGAGAGTCTGGTTCCTCTTGTGGTTCAAGCATTACCTGCATATTATTTACTAGTGACCGATCGACATTAACCTGAATCACCTATTTTCCAGAAGTTTCTCCTTCACATGCTAACACAACTGTTGCAACTAATTACTTTATCAATAATTGCTCATCTAAAACAAAATCTTTTTTACTATGGTCTTCTTTTCAATGGATTCCATAACTTGAACCCTTTCATGGTTTTTACGTAACTAACGAAGACACATTTCTTCGACTTAGGATTAAAACTGGATCGATCTTGATTAAATATATGCTCATAAGTTGAACACCTCAAAATCATTAAATTGTCAAGATCAATAAGGGAACATGTTCATACTTCCTCTATAACCTTCCCATCAAATGAAGCCAGTGGTGACCTATTGATAAGATAACACCCCATATTATATACTTCTTCTCAAAAACCTTTTGATAGTCCAACATTTAACAAGATGGATCTTTCTCTTTCAGTTAGAGACATATTTATTCTCTCTACCATACCATTTTACTGTGGTGTCTTAGGAACATAGAAATGTATTTGAAAATTGTGTTCATAACTAAATATCTTGAAATTCGAATTAGTGCACTCTGCTCCATTATCTAACCGCAAATACTTGATTTTTCTGCCTATTTGATTCTCTACCTCTGTCTTCCACGACTTGAATTTGGTAAAATTCAGATTTTTTTCTTTAAGAAATACACTTAAACCTTGCAATAAAATTATTTGTGGAAGTCACAAAATATCTAGAAACACTCACGAGAACCTCTTTGGTGGCTGTAACACCCTTCTAAATCTCGCGACAATTTAAGTAAATTATTCAGAGTACATGAAAACAAGGGTGCCACAATTCAAATTTTAAAACAAACATCATACGTCTATGTCATGCATTCACTGAATAAATTCAACACAATTCATAATTGTTCATGTTCACACAGCGGAAAATCAGTCATACGGAATAGTTCAACGTCTTTAGAAACTATATCCCTCAAAACATCAAAATAAAACAATAGAGTCATAAACTTAAACTCAAAACACCGAGTTCCCCATTGTTACAATATCAGAGCATGACACTTGACGCTAAACTAAACACACTGACTCATGAGCTAAACCCCACCAAGTCGTAAAAGCCGCTACCCTCAATCTGAAAATGACAACATGTAAGGGTGAGTCTCATCGTAATTAACAAATATTATAGCATCATAAATAATAACACATCATAGTTATATTAATCACTCAATTGTATTATATTCAGAAAATTCAACAAATACACAACCACACATCATCAATTCATAACATGAAACACATCCAATCATGTTATGAAAATCATGCATATGAATGAAACGACACTATGCATGTGGTACCAAACATCATCAATGGGAATAACCCACCGAACGATCCAACATCTTCAAGATACGGCCCTGCCAGCACAAATTCCATACAATGGGAATTATGCCCTTCACTGAATCCCTACATCATCAGGATTCAGCCCTCAACAAATGATTATGAATGAATGCAACATATATAACATACTCATACCATCATCATCATCATCATCATCATTAAGTATGTTTAAATATATATATTATCATCATTCAAATATCATCCAACTATCATCGTCATACAACTCATAAATCATCACATGATTATTACTTCAAACATAGCATGTATTAACACATCTCATCACATATATGTATAATACGTCATTCATCAAGAAATAAAATCATGTTTCAAAATAATTGAAGTTACACCTCATTCCATCATTTAAACACATAGGTTATCTCATAAGGTTCATCGTGCTCGAAACGGCACTTAAAACGGACATACGGTTTAAAAGTTATGGCCTTCGGAAAACTTGTAAAAAAAATTTATATGCTGTAGGTCGACGCACAAGATCCATAGGTCGACGCATAGAATTTTCTTCCCCCCTCGGGTTTGCTCAGACCGACCCATGAGTCGACTCATGCTGGTCTTTTGGGAACCTATAGGTCGACACATAGATCTCATAGGTCGACGCACGCTACGCTGATACAGAATTTTTTTCTGCGATTTTGACATCTTTCCTCTCCCAATCTTAATCCAATCGCACCATAACAGTTCACACACCAAAACATCATCAAATAACATAACATACTACAATTATAACATATTTTAGAGGTCATCTAACACTAAAATCATTCATCAATTCATCAATCATATCAATTCAACAAAACAACCTAAGTCTCCCAAAACCCCAAAACCTAAACATACAATCCAATTGATCTAACTAATATGCCTAATCAATATCATCACTGAAGATACGATAAGAGAAGTTAATCGGAGAGTCCCCCCTTACCTTAGTCAAAAGTTTTTGATTGGTCTCTCCCTCTACTGCTCCTCTTTCATGTAACACCCTATAATTTCAGTTTATTAATTTAATTTGGATTTAAATTAAATAATTGGAATTTTAGTATTTTTATTTGGAATTATTTGGAAAATGGTGAAATATTGACATTTGGGCCTAGAGTGGTGATTAGCAGAAGAGGGGGTGTTGACTAAGCAAGCCCATTATAATATTTATTTTATTTTTCATAAAATAAGGAATTTGGGGAAAAGAGGAAGCAGAAGCAGAAACTGAGTCTGAAGAAAGGAGAACACGTGAAAGTGAGAAGAGCCAAAGGGGAAGAGAACCTTCGAAGTTCGACTCTGAGGTAAGGGGGGATTCTTCGGGTTAGTATTCCTTATGTGATTGTAGGTAGTATGATTGATTAGGATTGTTGTCTAGTTCAATCGTACGTGTCGGGTTTGGGAATTTTGTTAGGTTTTGATAATCCTGTATGAATTGGCATGATTTTGTTGATACTTGTGATATATGATGTTAATACATGTCAATAACTTGTTTGAAATGTGTAATTGTGTGAAAAACAATGATATTTGTGTGTATGTTCGTATGTACCTGAAATTGGGGTATTGGGATATGGTAAAAGCTGTCAAAATAGTGATTTTTGCTGTGCAGGTACGTAGGAACCGGTTCCCATGTGGGACGAACCGGTTCCCCCTTGTAAAAACAGAGAAATATGGGTTCTGGGTAGCTGGGAACCGGTTCCCATGTAGGGACAACCCGGTTCCCCATAGTAAAAACCAGAGACGAGACTTTGAAGCTGCCAGGAACCGGTTCCCACGTAGGGACAACCCCGTTCCTGCAGCACTTTTTCTAAAAATGTTTTATCTTTGAAAACTCATAACTTTTGATCCGGGTATCCGATTTATGTGCCGTTTTGGGCGTTGCGAAGCTAATGAGATGCTTTATCTGATGAATTGATAAAATGGGCAATAGCCAACTTTACTTTTTAAACTCGATTTAATTATTAATGAATTGAAAGATAGTATATGTATATGTGCTTATATATATGACTATTGATGCATGTTCTGTATTGGTGATGAGATTGTGATATTTATTGGGTGATGTTGGTTTATAACATGTCGTAAATGAATACATATTTTGTGATTATGTTGTTGGGTTGTTTTGATAATTGGTTACATTGTGTGCAATGATGTTAGATGTAACGATGTATGAACGTGGTGATGATTGATGAATTATGAATGTTAATATACTGTTAATATTAACATGTGAACTGTGGTGAATGTATGTGTGATATGTTTGTATGAATGCTAAGAATATATACATGCTTATTGGTGATGATTTGGTGATGATAATGAGACGATGTGTTACATCGGATTGGTGATGTTGTAAGCATGTTATATGTTGCATTCATTGGCATACATTTTTGGTGATGGATCCCGGTGATGAAAGTGGATCAAAACGGTGGGCATGATTCCCAGTGTGGGGAATCGGTGCTGGATATTTTGGTGAGCATGATTCCCAGTGTGTGGAATCGGTGCTGGATATTTTGGTGAGCATGATTCCCAGTGTGTGGAATCGGTGCTGGATATTTTGGTGAGCATGATTCCCAGTGTGTGGAATCGGTGCTGGATATTTGGTGAGCATGATTCCCTGTGTGTGGAATCGGTGCTGGTTAAACTGTATCTCAGTGATGAGGATATCAGTTGGATGGGTATATCCCATGTATGGTACCACATGCATAGTGTCAGTTTAATCATATGCATTGGTTATAACATGATTGGATGGAATTCAGTGTTATGCCTTGGTGTGTTTATATGATTGATGTATTAAGAATATGTTGTTAATATAACTTGATCATTGGTATAATTGATGAGTTGTGGGCCGATGGCCAATATTGTTGGATTGATGTTTACTTGTTGTAATAATTCTGATTATATGTATGATTGAGTGGATGATAATTACTATGAGATTTTATTGCTTATGATTGCATAATGCTTATTAATTCGAATGAAACTCACCCTTACTTTGATGATTTCAGATTAAGGATGTAGCGGCGTCTTGATTGGGTGAAGATAGCTTATAGGCTAGCCCTTAGTTCGTGTCGAGTCATGCTCTGATTGTAACACTGGGGAACGCTAGTTTAGAGACGAATTATTATGTCGGTCTTTGTTGTTTATAATTGTATTAGAGAACCTGCATGAATGATGATGATTATGCAATGTTATGAATTATAATCCGCTGTGTTGAACATGAATTGTATTTATGTTAAATGGTTCCTCGTGTGGCATGACAAATGACTATAGTATTTTATGTTAAAGAAGTTGTGACATCCTTGTATTTCATGTTTACTCTGAATTTTTATTATATTTTCCGTGGGGGTTTTAGAAGGGTGTTACAATAGTGGTATCAGAGCCTGGTTGGTCCTTGTGACCAGAGTCTTGTTGTTAATTTCCTTTCGGTACGCGACATGTGTGTGAAACACTGTTGGTACTCAGTGTGTTCTAACTGTTTGTCTGCAGAAGTGGGATTGAAACTAGTGGGGGAGAAGTCATGCTTCTCGGATATGTCTCAGATGCAAGATGTTAGAGTGATACGTATGGCAGCAATACAAGAGTATGGAGTTATTGTTTTCTGAAGCGAAGGTGACATGGGCTGAAGACTGTAGTTGTTGTCCAGTCGGAGTGTCTCGGAGTAGATAATGGTTATTTCTGAGAAATGGAATTTCGAAGTTGTGATGCTTCAAGTGCTACTGATGAACTGTGATGTTGTGATGTGAGTAGCCTATGTGAAAGGTCGTCGTTGAAGCAGTGATTAAAGGAAGTATTTTCGTAGATCTTGTCGTAGGATTACTAGTAAGTAATTGAGATGATAGTAGAGGTTATCAATGTCGTTGAGAAAGTTTCGAAGTGCGAGTATTGCAAAGAGACGAATATGATCCCAAGGATAAGAAGGTTGACGATGGCGTACATGAATTTGGTTTCAGGATGTTGCAGAAATCGAGCTTCAGCGATGAAATGTGTTGTTTAAGTTGTAAGAAGTTTGGAAGCGAAGAGATGTGATAAGATAATGTTAATAATGAAATTAATTTGGAAAGGATGAGTTTTGGAGCAGAATTTCCGTAAACAAATCGCAGGAAGATTGCTGAATAGTTATGGAACTTCGAAAATTCATAACTGGAGTTCTGGACCTCCGATGTGAGTTCCGTTTGAAGCGCCGGAAAGCTAACGAGATGGAGTTTGTTATAAAAATGGTTGCAGCAGCTGTAACATATTTAATTGTGACCGGGTGTTGTTGGAAAGAGGTGAAGTTACGGTTACACTTGTCCTTAGAACTAGACTTGTTCGTTGGTACCGCACGAGACTTCAGCGTCGGAGTTGAACGAATTGAAAGAATAATGAGGAGGCTTTTTGATAAGCAATCTTAGAGATTAAATGTGCCAATTGAGAATTCTTAGAGACGTGGTATAGAGTTTTGTTGCATGGTGTCGGTATTGTATCTTGAGTAACGATTGGGAACATACATGTTTTGAGCTCCGAGTGTCGGATTAATGTACCGTTTGAACCCATGAAGAGGAGAGATTATGTTATACCTTATGGAAGAGTTATAAATACCATAGAGTGGTCCTATGAGGAGATATTATGATGTTGGATAAAGAGGCCTAGACCAGTGTTGAAATAGGAATGCTTATTACCGCGGTTGTTCGGAACGAAGTCGAGTAGAATATGTCCTTAATAAATAAGCGGATAAAGATGATTTAAATATTGATGGATTTGAGTGATGAAGGAATCAGTAGAAAAAGTGAAATAGACTTTGGAACCATTTGTGGTATATTGTGATGCGTCGTTGATGGGTTTGAATGGTGTATTGATGTAAAATCAGTAAGTAGTAACTTATGCGTCGGGATGATTGAAAGCGCAGGAAGGGAATTATCCGACCCATGACTTAGAGTTGACGACTGTGGTTTTGTTTGTGGCAACATTATTTGTATGGTTGAGATTGGAAGTGTTTAGTGATCATAAGAGTCTGGAGTACCCGTTTGATCAGCAAGGGCTTAATGTGAAGCAATAGACATGGTTAGATTTTTTCTTGGATTATCATCTTGGTGAGGAAGAGGTTGTGTCCATGCACTGAGTAGGGAACCTCTAAAAAGATCGATGCGATGGAGAAAGAGTTGGATTGAATTGAACAATTCAGAGAATTAAGTTTGGTATGTGAAAGTGCTCCTAATAATGTTAGATTGGGTATACTGAAACTGACTAATGGTATTCCTGACGAGAATAGAGAAAGTCAGAAAGTTGATGTTGAGTTGATCGATAAGTCGACTTTGGATTACCAAGGTAAAGATGACGGACTCAGAATTGACGAGGATGGTATAATGAGGTTGGTGGTCGCTGTTGTGTTCCGCGTGTTACTGGGTTGAGAAAGAATATTCTAGAAGAAGGACACCATAGAGAATTATTAGACTATGACAATGTTAATGAGTTTGGGTGCAAACTCGGAAAAGACACTATTATGTAGTAACAACGGTTTATGCTTAAATATGATTGTCGGCTACCTATTGACAAATTGAGGACTTGATCACCCTTAATCTCTTGTTGATAATAGGCGGAATCATATAGATGGTATAAGGTTGCTTGTTACCTTAATGGTATAAGATGTGATGAATGCTGAGATGTGAGAATAACCACTCACCATATTGTGGGAACTTATGAGGAAGTGAATATGAAGGGGGTGCAAAGCATTGGACGGTGACTTAAGACGAGTAGTCGTAGTCGTACAGTGAAAGTATGATGTAGAGTGGTGTTATGAGTGCTACTCGTGAGCAGTGAGGAATGAATATGTCGGAAATCCTACATGGAGAATATGTGTTTATTTATATGTTGGGTTTAGAATCTCGTAGACATAAGGATGTCGTGCCAAAGGATTAGGACCTTTTGAATAATTGCCGAGACGATGGATATGGGGTTATGGTTGTACGTAGTTAATGAGTATGTGTTTGGAGAAGTTAAGACAACGAGTTGATACTATGTAATGCCATAATAATTTTGTACTGTTGTAAGGTGTTATGTAAATTTATGAATATAATGAAGAATTATACTCTGCGAAGGACGAAGTTAATTTGACTCTTAGTGGAGAGTGGGACTCAATTGAGATATCTTGTAAGCAATGGTATATTGAGGATAATGAGCTATGTAATTATAATTACTGATGTGTGCTTGTTCCGATGGTGGGAATGTTTTTAATAGATGTAGTAACTCGGGAATTTGCTCTGAGTAAGTGTAAGTATTACTTTAAAGAGTGTGTCTAAGGTTGGTACGTGGGTAAATGGAATCTATTACTACAGTGTTGATCAGTTGCGATCGTACCATGGATTGTGTAATTGTATTATTCAGTTGTTGAGCGTATTGTATGGATCGCACCTCGAAGTTTCATTGTTGTAACCGTTGGAGTTATAGCAAGTGGTACACCTGGGGATGGTCAAATGCGACGTAAGAGCTGAGATTGAATGCATGAGACATGCTTATGTTGGTTATGTCAGATGAACTTGGAGATTCGACTAAGAAAGTGTTAACGGAGAATGGGAGAGTCAAATGAAGTACTCCTATCCCGAGACTTTTCGTCTAAGGTATGTTTTCGAGGACGAAAACTCTTTTAGTGGGGGAGAGTTGTAACACCCTATAATTTCAGTTTATTAATTTAATTTGGATTTAAATTAAATAATTGGAATTTTAGTATTTTTATTTGGAATTATTTGGAAAATGGTGAAATATTGACATTTGGGCCTAGAGTGGTGATTAGCAGAAGAGGGGGTGTTGACTAAGCAAGCCCATTATAATATTTATTTTATTTTTCATAAAATAAGGAATTTGGGGAAAAGAGGAAGCAGAAGCAGAAACTGAGTCTGAAGAAAGGAGAACACGTGAAAGTGAGAAGAGCCAAAGGGGAAGAGAACCTTCGAAGTTCGACTCTGAGGTAAGGGGGGATTCTTCGGGTTAGTATTCCTTATGTGATTGTAGGTAGTATGATTGATTAGGATTGTTGTCTAGTTCAATCGTACGTGTCGGGTTTGGGAATTTTGTTAGGTTTTGATAATCCTGTATGAATTGGCATGATTTTGTTGATACTTGTGATATATGATGTTAATACATGTCAATAACTTGTTTGAAATGTGTAATTGTGTGAAAAACAATGATATTTGTGTGTATGTTCGTATGTACCTGAAATTGGGGTATTGGGATATGGTAAAAGCTGTCAAAATAGTGATTTTTGCTGTGCAGGTACGTAGGAACCGGTTCCCATGTGGGACGAACCGGTTCCCCCTTGTAAAAACAGAGAAATATGGGTTCTGGGTAGCTGGGAACCGGTTCCCATGTAGGGACAACCCGGTTCCCCATAGTAAAAACCAGAGACGAGACTTTGAAGCTGCCAGGAACCGGTTCCCACGTAGGGACAACCCCGTTCCTGCAGCACTTTTTCTAAAAATGTTTTATCTTTGAAAACTCATAACTTTTGATCCGGGTATCCGATTTATGTGCCGTTTTGGGCGTTGCGAAGCTAATGAGATGCTTTATCTGATGAATTGATAAAATGGGCAATAGCCAACTTTACTTTTTAAACTCGATTTAATTATTAATGAATTGAAAGATAGTATATGTATATGTGCTTATATATATGACTATTGATGCATGTTCTGTATTGGTGATGAGATTGTGATATTTATTGGGTGATGTTGGTTTATAACATGTCGTAAATGAATACATATTTTGTGATTATGTTGTTGGGTTGTTTTGATAATTGGTTACATTGTGTGCAATGATGTTAGATGTAACGATGTATGAACGTGGTGATGATTGATGAATTATGAATGTTAATATACTGTTAATATTAACATGTGAACTGTGGTGAATGTATGTGTGATATGTTTGTATGAATGCTAAGAATATATACATGCTTATTGGTGATGATTTGGTGATGATAATGAGACGATGTGTTACATCGGATTGGTGATGTTGTAAGCATGTTATATGTTGCATTCATTGGCATACATTTTTGGTGATGGATCCCGGTGATGAAAGTGGATCAAAACGGTGGGCATGATTCCCAGTGTGGGGAATCGGTGCTGGATATTTTGGTGAGCATGATTCCCAGTGTGTGGAATCGGTGCTGGATATTTTGGTGAGCATGATTCCCAGTGTGTGGAATCGGTGCTGGATATTTTGGTGAGCATGATTCCCAGTGTGTGGAATCGGTGCTGGATATTTGGTGAGCATGATTCCCTGTGTGTGGAATCGGTGCTGGTTAAACTGTATCTCAGTGATGAGGATATCAGTTGGATGGGTATATCCCATGTATGGTACCACATGCATAGTGTCAGTTTAATCATATGCATTGGTTATAACATGATTGGATGGAATTCAGTGTTATGCCTTGGTGTGTTTATATGATTGATGTATTAAGAATATGTTGTTAATATAACTTGATCATTGGTATAATTGATGAGTTGTGGGCCGATGGCCAATATTGTTGGATTGATGTTTACTTGTTGTAATAATTCTGATTATATGTATGATTGAGTGGATGATAATTACTATGAGATTTTATTGCTTATGATTGCATAATGCTTATTAATTCGAATGAAACTCACCCTTACTTTGATGATTTCAGATTAAGGATGTAGCGGCGTCTTGATTGGGTGAAGATAGCTTATAGGCTAGCCCTTAGTTCGTGTCGAGTCATGCTCTGATTGTAACACTGGGGAACGCTAGTTTAGAGACGAATTATTATGTCGGTCTTTGTTGTTTATAATTGTATTAGAGAACCTGCATGAATGATGATGATTATGCAATGTTATGAATTATAATCCGCTGTGTTGAACATGAATTGTATTTATGTTAAATGGTTCCTCGTGTGGCATGACAAATGACTATAGTATTTTATGTTAAAGAAGTTGTGACATCCTTGTATTTCATGTTTACTCTGAATTTTTATTATATTTTCCGTGGGGGTTTTAGAAGGGTGTTACATTTCACGTTCTTGAGTTTCCAATTCTTCAGTCTTTTCACGTTCTATCCCTTCTCTCCAATTCCCGTATTATTTTATGAAAATAAAACTAAATTAGTAATGGGCTTTACTAACTTAACACCTCCTTCTTACTAACATCATCCATGGCCCAATACTATAAATCCTTCTTTTCCAATTTATTTTTAGAAAACCAAAATAAGTCTAATTATTAATTCAATTTCCGATTAAATTAAAAATTAAAATATACGGGTGTTACAACTCTCCCCCACTAAAAGAGTTTTCGTCCTCAAACACATATCTTAAGTAAAGAGTTCTGGATAGGAGTCCTTCATCTGGCTTTCTAGCTCCCGGGTAACATTCTCATCAGCCGGTCCTCCCCAAGCTACTCTTACCAAAGCTATCTCTTTGTCACATAATTGTTTCAGCTTTCGATCTTCAATCCTCACAGGTAAAGCCTCAACCGTCAAGTTGTCTTTCACCTGTACATCGTCTACTTGGATCACATGGGACGGATGCGCAATGTATTTCCTCAACTGAGACACATGAAATACATCATGCAATACAATAGGCTACTTCTCATACTTTTTTAGAATTCTGAAACAGACCAATGAAACGCGGTGTTAACTTCTTTGACTTCAACGCTCGACTAATGTCCGTCATAGGAGTAACCCTCATAAATACATGATCTCCCTCTTGAAACTCAAGTGTCTTACTTCTCCAGTCGTGATAACTCTTCTGATGACTATGAGAAGCTTTCATTTTCTCCTGAATCATCTTAATCTTTTCCGTAGTCTGTTGCATAGTTTTTGGCCCGACCACAGCACTCTCACCAGATTTGTACCAACACAACGACTTCCTACATCTCCTACCATACAAAGCCTCAAACGGCGCCATACCAATGCTCGAATGATAACTATTGTTGTAGGTAAACTCAATCAAAGGCATATAACTATCCCAAGCACCTCCCTTTTCTAACACACAAGCACGCAACAAATCTTCTAATGATTGGATCGTCCTTTCAGTTTGCCCATCAGTCTGCGGATGATAAGCATAACTCAATCTCAGCTTAGTACCCAAAGCCTTCTGCAAACCTTCCCACAACTTAGACGTAAACCTCGGATCTCTGTCAGATACGATACTCAAAGGAATACCATGCAGACTAACTATCTTTTCAATATACAATTGAGCCAACTTCTCCATCGGATAATCCATTCTTACCGGTATGAAATGTGCAGACTTCGTCAACCTGTCCACAATAACCCAGATAGCCTCGCAAATCTTAACAGTCCTCGGCAAACCCAAAACAAAATCCATTTATATGCTATCCCACTTCCATTCAGGAATAAACAGCAGTTGCATAAACTCAAATGGCTTCAGATGTTCAATTTTTGACTTCTGGCATGTCAAACAAGAATAAACAAATTTTGCAATTTCCTTCTTCATTCCAGGCCACCAGAACAACCTTTTCAAATCATGATATATCTTGGTAGCACCAGTATGAATGCTCAATCCACTACGGTGTCCTTCTTCCAAAACATCCTTTCGGAGTTTAGCAACATCAGGAACACAGACTCTATCACCAAACCTCAGTATACCATTCTCGTCAATTTTGAATTCGTCGCTTTTTCCTTGATTAATCAAAGTCAACTTATCGATCAATTCAACATCAACTTTCTGACCCTCTATGATCTCTTCAAGAATACTGCTTGTCAGCTTTAGCATACCCAATTTAACACTATTAGGAGGGCCTTCACATACCAAACTCAAATCTCTAAATTGTTCAATTAAGTCTAATTCTTTCACCATTAGCATAGACATGTGCAAGGACTTCCTGCTTAACGCGTCAGCAACCACGTTTGCCTTACCAGGATGGTAATTCAAACCAAAATCATAATCTTTAAGGTAGGGATGGCAAACAGACCCAAACCCGCGGGGCCCACCCGCACCCGAACCCGAGTCAACGGGTGAAAACCCGAGTTGACTGGGTTTGGGTTCGGGTTCGGGTGCCATCCGATATTTCGGGTGCGGGTTTGGGTAGTGTGAAACCCGCGCCCGAAACCCGAAATCACACCCGAATATATATATATATATATATATATATAATATATATTATTATATAATATATATTATTATATAATATATATTATAATATATATATATATCCATATATATATATATATATATATATATATATATATTATGGAAAGTTGTAAGAAAATTGAAGGAAAAATATATTTTATGTATTTTTGTTGCGGGTTTGGGTTTGGGTGAAAAAACCCGAACCCAACGGGTGTGGGCGTGGGTGTTATTTTGTCACCCGAATAGCTTTTGGGTTTGGGTTCGGGTTCGGGTGGTAATTTCGGGTGCGGGTTTGGGTAGTATAAAACCCGCACCCGTGGGCACCCGTTGCCATCCCTACTTTAAGGAATTCTAGCCACCTCCTCTGCCTCATATTAAGCTCTTTCTGATCAAAGAGATACTTCAGACTCTTATGATCACTGAACACTTCGAATCTCAAGCCATACAAATAATGTCGCCACAACTTTAACACAAAAACCACAGCTGCTAACTCTAAATCATGAGTTGGATAATTCCTCTCATGCACTTTGAGTTGCCTCGACGCATAAGCGACCACTTGTTGATTTTGCATCACTACACCACCTAAACCCATTAGTGATGCGTCACAATATACCACAAACGATTCTGTCGGATTCGGAAAAATCAAGATAGGAGCGCTAGTCAACCTCTTTTTTAACACTTGGAATCCTTCTTTGTAACACCCCATATTTTCTAATTTTAATTTAATCGGAAATTAAATTATTATTTAGAATTATTTGGTATTTTGTTGAATTATTGGAAAATTATGGATTAAGGGCCATTGGGCTAGAATGGTGAGATTAGTAGTATGGGGGTGCTAAGGGAGTAAGCCCATTACTAATTATTTTATGTTTTCATAAAATAAAGGAAATAAGGAAATTGGGAAAAAGGAAAAAGGAACGTGAAAAGCAGAGCAGAGGAGATGAGAGATTGGAAAGCTGATATGTGAAAGAGGAACAGAAGAGGAAGAGGGCTAATCAAGATCTTTGGCTAAGGTAAGGGGGGACTCTTCCGGTTAATATCTTTTATCGTATCATAGATAATAGGACTGATTTAGATGCATTGTTTGTGTCAATTGGTTATATGATGGATTGGGGTTTTGGGATGATTTTGAGGGGAGTTGTATGATTTGATGAATTGTATGATTATATGATTGTTATGATGATTAAATGATCCTCTTTGTGTGTTATATTTGTGTTATAACATGTATGTGGCTGATATGGTGGTATTTGAGGTTCATAACATAACTTGGTTTGGTTTTGGGGATTTTGGGGTAAATCCCGTAATGCTGTCAAATGCGATGAAAGCTCTGACTTTGCCAGTTCGCGCCGCGAAGATAGGTGCGCGCCGCGAAGGCGTACTTGTTTTCTCGCATCGCGCCGCGTGCATAGGTTGGCGCCGCGAACGTGTTTGCGTGCTTCAGGTCGCGCCGCGAACTTTGGTTGCGCCGCGTGCTGTAGCGATAACTGTTTTCTTGTAAAAAGTTAAATATGTGTAACTTTCAAACCGTAAGTCCGTTTTAGACGCCGTTTTGGACGTTGTTCCTTAAATTGAATGTTCTACCATATGAAATGAATAAAACAATAACAACTTGATTTTATTTTAAAAAGTATCGTTTTCTTCAAATGTGGTTTATTCTGGTTTTGCATAGCTGATGAGGTGCAATGGTTGTTGTGTACCTAATTGAATATGTGCAATGATGTATGTTGTGATAATGTGGTTGCTTCTGTTAATTGTGCAAATGGGTGTTGTTCATGGTAAATATGGTTATCATGTGTTTTGAGGAATGATGAGGTAAATACTCTGTCGTTGATGAGTTGCTTTGTTGTACTTGGTACACGATTGTGAGGGGTGTTATAGTTGTTGCACTGTATAATGAATGATTTACCTGTTATGATGTTGTGGGTGTAATTGGTGTTTGTTATACATATATTGTTGATGTAAAATATGTATTTTATTGTGGTTGAGAAATAGCATAACTGTGTATGGCTATTGGTTATTGTGGTGGTTGATGATTATGACATTTGGTTGATTTATGTGGGTGATAAGCATGTTATGGTTGATACATGCATTCATAATCATTATGTGGCTGATCCTTGACGATGGTGGATCAGTGGTAGCTAATTCCCATTGTGTGGAATTAGTGAGTGGGTGTTGCCGTATCCTTGACGATGGTGGATCGGTGAGTTGGGTTATCCCAGATTTTGGTACCACATGCATATAGTTGCATTTGCATTAGGTTACTTGTGTTATTATAACATGAATGGAAGATTGTCCAATGTTATAATATGTGATGATTGTGTAATGGTTATGATTTGTTTGGATGAATTATGGTGTTGCCTCTTGGTAATGTATTCTATTTGTGTTGTGTGTTGATGAGTACTTCCTGACAATCTGAATATAACGAAATTGGATGAATAATGTGACTATGATGTGTTATTGTTTATGATTCGATAACATTTGTTAATTGTGAATGAGACTCACCCTTACTTTGATGATTTCAGATTGGCAAGTAGCGGCTTTTGGCTCGGTGAGGATTAGCTCATGAGTCAGTTTATTTGGTATAGCGTCGGTGTCATACTCTGATATTGAAACACTGGGGAACGTTAGTTTAGAGTTTATGATGATACTCTATTTTGTTGTTATTGGAGTAATTTTGTGAGATATTGCATAGATGATGTTATGCTTATCTGTTGATTAATATTCCGCTGTATAGAAACATGATTTTGTTAAATGGATGATTTTCCCCTAAGTGAAGCATGACAATTGATTTATGATAATTTGTTTTAAATTGAATTGTGGCACCCTTGTTTTCATGTTTTACTCTGAATTATTTTATTAATTTCCGCGGGGTTTAGAAGGGTGTTACAATAGTGGTATCAGAGCAGGTCGGTCCGTCCGGCCAATTGTCGAGTCAGTTGAGTGGCGCGACAGTTGTACACTGTCGGCGTTTTATCCCTTGGTACACGACATGTGAGGGAATCACTGTCGGTACTTGGCTGTTTTGTTGCAGGTGTTGGATTGAAACAAGTGGGGGAGAAGCTTCGCTTCTCGGTTATGTTTCAGTTGCAAGAAGATTGATTCAGTAGGCTGTTGTTGGCAACAGTGCGAGTGTTGTCGGAGTTTGTTGTTTTCCGAATTGAAGGTGACTTGGAATTAAGACTTCACTGGGAATTGAGTTGGAACATCTTGAAGGAAGATGATTAGAGGTAATTGACAGTTATTGTAAGAGAAGGAAATTGGAAAGTTGCAATGTGTCAGCTGTGCTGGTGTGCTGCGAAGCTGTCAGTTGAGTAGCCTTACGACTCAGAAGAGGTTCAGCTGCAAGTTTGCGAAGAGGATTGATGTAGTAATGTTCCAGAATTTGCGCTTCGGCGATGGGAAGTGTTGCTCAAGTTATAATGATGTTTGGAAGTAAAGAGATATGATAAGGGGCTGTTTGGAATGTGATAGAGTTGAAGAGAATGAGTTTTGGAGAGAGATTTTCGTAAGCAAAACGCAGGAAAATTGCTGAATAGCTGCGGAACTCCGAAAATTCATAACTGGAGTTCTGGACATCCGAATTGAGTTCCGTTTGAAGCGTCGGAAAGCTAACGAGATGAACTTTGTTATAAAAATGGTTGCAGCAGCTGTAACATAATTAATTGTGACAGAATGACGTTGGAAGGAGGCGAAGTTACGGTTACTCTTGCTCTTATAACTAGACTTGTTTATTGGTACTGCACGGGATGTCAGTGTCAGTGTTGAATGGATCGAAGGAATACTTGGAAGGTTTTTTTGAGAAGTAATTTTAAGAATTGAATTTACCAATTGAGGAGTTTTGGATATATCGTATAGAGTGTCGCTGCATGATGTCAGTGTTGCATTTTCGGACAATGATTGGAAAATTCATATCTTGGGTTCCGAGTGTCGGATTAATGTGCCGTTTGAACCTACGAGGAGGAGGGATTGTGTTCTAATTTATGGAAGAGTTATAAATACGGTAGAGTGACCCTATGAGAAGAGGTTCTGAAGTCGGTTATAGAAGCGTGAAACTTGTTGAATAAGAATGCCTACTACCGCGATTGTTTGAAACGACGTGGAGTAGAACATGTTGTTGATGAATAAGTCGATGAGATGTTCGGTCACAAAGACGATTTGAATACCGATGGATTTTAGTGAATGAGTAAATTAGTAGTAAAGATCGGACAAACTTTAGAACCCTTGGAATCGTATTTGTGATGGCAAGGTAACGATAAGTATAAAAGAAGGATTGTAGGGAATTTCTAACATTGTTGACGTGAGGGAGACTTTGTTGAGATTCCGAGTGGGATGATAATTGGACGTGAAGGATGTAATAGAATTTGGATTAAAACCACGAGTTATGAATGTTGTGCTATTGTGTTGCGTAGGAAGTTTTTAAATATGTCGGTGCTAAGGATGAATGAGTTGGATTTAATTAGACACTTTAGAGACTTGAGTTGGTATGTGAAGGTGATCCTAATAGTGTTAGATTGAGTATGCTAGAAGATGACTAGTGGTATTCTTAACGAGATTAGAGAAGGTCAGAAAGATGATGTTGAGTTGATCGATAGGTTGACTTTGAATTACCAAGGTAAAGGCGGTGAATTCAGAATCGACGGGAATAATATAATGAGGTTGAGTGATTGGATTTGTGTAACTGATGTTTTGAGCTTCGGAAGAATATTCTAGAAGAAGGACACCGTAGTGGATTATTGAACTATGACGATGTTAATGAGTTTGGGTGCAAACTCGGAAATGGACACTATTATGTAGTAACGACGGTTTATGCTTAAATATGATTTTCAACTAATATTGACAAATTTAGGACTTGATCACCCTAAATCTCTTGTTGGTAGTAGATGGAATCATATAGAAGAGATAAGCTTGTTTTGTTACCTTAATGGTTTAAGATGTGATGAATACTAAGCCGTGAGAATAATCACTCACTATGTTGTGTGAACTTATGAAGAAGTGAATATGAAAGAGTGCAACATGGTGGATGATGACTTAAGATGGGTAATCAGAGTCGCGCAGCGAAAGTGTGATGTGGAGTAGTGTTATGAGTACTACTCGCGGGAAGTAAGGAATTAATATGTCGGAAGCCTACATAGAGGATATGTATTGATCTATATGTTGGATTTAGAATCCAGTGGATGTAAGGATGTCGTGACGAAGAATTATAACTCTTTTGAATAATTTCCGAGATGATGAATATGTCATTACGGTTGTACGTAGTTAACGAGTATGTATTCGGCGAAATTAAAGCGAAGAGTTGATGCTATATGATGTTGTAATAATTTTGCGCTGTTATTGAGGTGATGTTGTAGATTCCAGATATAATGAGGAATTACACTCTATGAAGGACGAAGTTGATTTGATTCTTAGAAAAGAGCGAAACTCAGTTTGAGTTATTTTGTAAGCAACGATATATTGAAGCTGATGAGTATGACTATAACTACTTGTGTGTATACTTGTTCTGATGGTTAAGGTGTTTTAATAGAGGTAGTAACTCAGGAAGTTGTTTTTGAGTGCGAGTAAGTATTACTGAGTGGTAAATTGGTACCATGAATGATGAAGAATGATTCTTGAACGAATAAGTAAAGAGGGTCAGAATCGGGTAAAACTCAAAATCTATTTGGTATAGATGATTGTGATGAGTAGTCAGAGTAGTGCGGAAAAAGCGGAATGTAACGTGTTGGATAATTACTGGTGTGACTTAAGAGGAGTCAGAAAGTTGAAATCCGATGATATAGGAATATGAGTATTGAGTTTCTTGAAGGAAGCGGTTGGTGAAAAGTGTAAGTATTATTTTATCGCTCAGATGGAAGAGTATGTCTACGGTTGGTATGTTGGTAGATGGTATGCATTACTGCAGTGTTGATCAGTGTGATCATACTATAGATTGTGTAATTGTATTGCTCGGCTGTTGAGCGTATTGTATAGGTTGTACCTCAATGTTCTGTTGTTGTTAACCTTTTGGAGATATAGCGAGTGATATATTTTTGGATAGCAAAATGCGACGTAAGAACTGAGATTTGAATGTATGAAACATGTTTCCTGTTGGTTATGTCGGATGGATTTTTAGGATTGAATGATGGTAATGTTAATTGGGAGCTGGAGAGTCAGGTGGAGGACTCTTATACGAGCTGGTTACTTGAGGTATGTTTTCGAGGACGAAAACTCTTTTAGTGGGGGAGAGTTGTAACACCCCATATTTTCTAATTTTAATTTAATCGGAAATTAAATTATTATTTAGAATTATTTGGTATTTTGTTGAATTATTGGAAAATTATGGATTAAGGGCCATTGGGCTAGAATGGTGAGATTAGTAGTATGGGGGTGCTAAGGGAGTAAGCCCATTACTAATTATTTTATGTTTTCATAAAATAAAGGAAATAAGGAAATTGGGAAAAAGGAAAAAGGAACGTGAAAAGCAGAGCAGAGGAGATGAGAGATTGGAAAGCTGATATGTGAAAGAGGAACAGAAGAGGAAGAGGGCTAATCAAGATCTTTGGCTAAGGTAAGGGGGGACTCTTCCGGTTAATATCTTTTATCGTATCATAGATAATAGGACTGATTTAGATGCATTGTTTGTGTCAATTGGTTATATGATGGATTGGGGTTTTGGGATGATTTTGAGGGGAGTTGTATGATTTGATGAATTGTATGATTATATGATTGTTATGATGATTAAATGATCCTCTTTGTGTGTTATATTTGTGTTATAACATGTATGTGGCTGATATGGTGGTATTTGAGGTTCATAACATAACTTGGTTTGGTTTTGGGGATTTTGGGGTAAATCCCGTAATGCTGTCAAATGCGATGAAAGCTCTGACTTTGCCAGTTCGCGCCGCGAAGATAGGTGCGCGCCGCGAAGGCGTACTTGTTTTCTCGCATCGCGCCGCGTGCATAGGTTGGCGCCGCGAACGTGTTTGCGTGCTTCAGGTCGCGCCGCGAACTTTGGTTGCGCCGCGTGCTGTAGCGATAACTGTTTTCTTGTAAAAAGTTAAATATGTGTAACTTTCAAACCGTAAGTCCGTTTTAGACGCCGTTTTGGACGTTGTTCCTTAAATTGAATGTTCTACCATATGAAATGAATAAAACAATAACAACTTGATTTTATTTTAAAAAGTATCGTTTTCTTCAAATGTGGTTTATTCTGGTTTTGCATAGCTGATGAGGTGCAATGGTTGTTGTGTACCTAATTGAATATGTGCAATGATGTATGTTGTGATAATGTGGTTGCTTCTGTTAATTGTGCAAATGGGTGTTGTTCATGGTAAATATGGTTATCATGTGTTTTGAGGAATGATGAGGTAAATACTCTGTCGTTGATGAGTTGCTTTGTTGTACTTGGTACACGATTGTGAGGGGTGTTATAGTTGTTGCACTGTATAATGAATGATTTACCTGTTATGATGTTGTGGGTGTAATTGGTGTTTGTTATACATATATTGTTGATGTAAAATATGTATTTTATTGTGGTTGAGAAATAGCATAACTGTGTATGGCTATTGGTTATTGTGGTGGTTGATGATTATGACATTTGGTTGATTTATGTGGGTGATAAGCATGTTATGGTTGATACATGCATTCATAATCATTATGTGGCTGATCCTTGACGATGGTGGATCAGTGGTAGCTAATTCCCATTGTGTGGAATTAGTGAGTGGGTGTTGCCGTATCCTTGACGATGGTGGATCGGTGAGTTGGGTTATCCCAGATTTTGGTACCACATGCATATAGTTGCATTTGCATTAGGTTACTTGTGTTATTATAACATGAATGGAAGATTGTCCAATGTTATAATATGTGATGATTGTGTAATGGTTATGATTTGTTTGGATGAATTATGGTGTTGCCTCTTGGTAATGTATTCTATTTGTGTTGTGTGTTGATGAGTACTTCCTGACAATCTGAATATAACGAAATTGGATGAATAATGTGACTATGATGTGTTATTGTTTATGATTCGATAACATTTGTTAATTGTGAATGAGACTCACCCTTACTTTGATGATTTCAGATTGGCAAGTAGCGGCTTTTGGCTCGGTGAGGATTAGCTCATGAGTCAGTTTATTTGGTATAGCGTCGGTGTCATACTCTGATATTGAAACACTGGGGAACGTTAGTTTAGAGTTTATGATGATACTCTATTTTGTTGTTATTGGAGTAATTTTGTGAGATATTGCATAGATGATGTTATGCTTATCTGTTGATTAATATTCCGCTGTATAGAAACATGATTTTGTTAAATGGATGATTTTCCCCTAAGTGAAGCATGACAATTGATTTATGATAATTTGTTTTAAATTGAATTGTGGCACCCTTGTTTTCATGTTTTACTCTGAATTATTTTATTAATTTCCGCGGGGTTTAGAAGGGTGTTACAATAGTGGTATCAGAGCAGGTCGGTCCGTCCGGCCAATTGTCGAGTCAGTTGAGTGGCGCGACAGTTGTACACTGTCGGCGTTTTATCCCTTGGTACACGACATGTGAGGGAATCACTGTCGGTACTTGGCTGTTTTGTTGCAGGTGTTGGATTGAAACAAGTGGGGGAGAAGCTTCGCTTCTCGGTTATGTTTCAGTTGCAAGAAGATTGATTCAGTAGGCTGTTGTTGGCAACAGTGCGAGTGTTGTCGGAGTTTGTTGTTTTCCGAATTGAAGGTGACTTGGAATTAAGACTTCACTGGGAATTGAGTTGGAACATCTTGAAGGAAGATGATTAGAGGTAATTGACAGTTATTGTAAGAGAAGGAAATTGGAAAGTTGCAATGTGTCAGCTGTGCTGGTGTGCTGCGAAGCTGTCAGTTGAGTAGCCTTACGACTCAGAAGAGGTTCAGCTGCAAGTTTGCGAAGAGGATTGATGTAGTAATGTTCCAGAATTTGCGCTTCGGCGATGGGAAGTGTTGCTCAAGTTATAATGATGTTTGGAAGTAAAGAGATATGATAAGGGGCTGTTTGGAATGTGATAGAGTTGAAGAGAATGAGTTTTGGAGAGAGATTTTCGTAAGCAAAACGCAGGAAAATTGCTGAATAGCTGCGGAACTCCGAAAATTCATAACTGGAGTTCTGGACATCCGAATTGAGTTCCGTTTGAAGCGTCGGAAAGCTAACGAGATGAACTTTGTTATAAAAATGGTTGCAGCAGCTGTAACATAATTAATTGTGACAGAATGACGTTGGAAGGAGGCGAAGTTACGGTTACTCTTGCTCTTATAACTAGACTTGTTTATTGGTACTGCACGGGATGTCAGTGTCAGTGTTGAATGGATCGAAGGAATACTTGGAAGGTTTTTTTGAGAAGTAATTTTAAGAATTGAATTTACCAATTGAGGAGTTTTGGATATATCGTATAGAGTGTCGCTGCATGATGTCAGTGTTGCATTTTCGGACAATGATTGGAAAATTCATATCTTGGGTTCCGAGTGTCGGATTAATGTGCCGTTTGAACCTACGAGGAGGAGGGATTGTGTTCTAATTTATGGAAGAGTTATAAATACGGTAGAGTGACCCTATGAGAAGAGGTTCTGAAGTCGGTTATAGAAGCGTGAAACTTGTTGAATAAGAATGCCTACTACCGCGATTGTTTGAAACGACGTGGAGTAGAACATGTTGTTGATGAATAAGTCGATGAGATGTTCGGTCACAAAGACGATTTGAATACCGATGGATTTTAGTGAATGAGTAAATTAGTAGTAAAGATCGGACAAACTTTAGAACCCTTGGAATCGTATTTGTGATGGCAAGGTAACGATAAGTATAAAAGAAGGATTGTAGGGAATTTCTAACATTGTTGACGTGAGGGAGACTTTGTTGAGATTCCGAGTGGGATGATAATTGGACGTGAAGGATGTAATAGAATTTGGATTAAAACCACGAGTTATGAATGTTGTGCTATTGTGTTGCGTAGGAAGTTTTTAAATATGTCGGTGCTAAGGATGAATGAGTTGGATTTAATTAGACACTTTAGAGACTTGAGTTGGTATGTGAAGGTGATCCTAATAGTGTTAGATTGAGTATGCTAGAAGATGACTAGTGGTATTCTTAACGAGATTAGAGAAGGTCAGAAAGATGATGTTGAGTTGATCGATAGGTTGACTTTGAATTACCAAGGTAAAGGCGGTGAATTCAGAATCGACGGGAATAATATAATGAGGTTGAGTGATTGGATTTGTGTAACTGATGTTTTGAGCTTCGGAAGAATATTCTAGAAGAAGGACACCGTAGTGGATTATTGAACTATGACGATGTTAATGAGTTTGGGTGCAAACTCGGAAATGGACACTATTATGTAGTAACGACGGTTTATGCTTAAATATGATTTTCAACTAATATTGACAAATTTAGGACTTGATCACCCTAAATCTCTTGTTGGTAGTAGATGGAATCATATAGAAGAGATAAGCTTGTTTTGTTACCTTAATGGTTTAAGATGTGATGAATACTAAGCCGTGAGAATAATCACTCACTATGTTGTGTGAACTTATGAAGAAGTGAATATGAAAGAGTGCAACATGGTGGATGATGACTTAAGATGGGTAATCAGAGTCGCGCAGCGAAAGTGTGATGTGGAGTAGTGTTATGAGTACTACTCGCGGGAAGTAAGGAATTAATATGTCGGAAGCCTACATAGAGGATATGTATTGATCTATATGTTGGATTTAGAATCCAGTGGATGTAAGGATGTCGTGACGAAGAATTATAACTCTTTTGAATAATTTCCGAGATGATGAATATGTCATTACGGTTGTACGTAGTTAACGAGTATGTATTCGGCGAAATTAAAGCGAAGAGTTGATGCTATATGATGTTGTAATAATTTTGCGCTGTTATTGAGGTGATGTTGTAGATTCCAGATATAATGAGGAATTACACTCTATGAAGGACGAAGTTGATTTGATTCTTAGAAAAGAGCGAAACTCAGTTTGAGTTATTTTGTAAGCAACGATATATTGAAGCTGATGAGTATGACTATAACTACTTGTGTGTATACTTGTTCTGATGGTTAAGGTGTTTTAATAGAGGTAGTAACTCAGGAAGTTGTTTTTGAGTGCGAGTAAGTATTACTGAGTGGTAAATTGGTACCATGAATGATGAAGAATGATTCTTGAACGAATAAGTAAAGAGGGTCAGAATCGGGTAAAACTCAAAATCTATTTGGTATAGATGATTGTGATGAGTAGTCAGAGTAGTGCGGAAAAAGCGGAATGTAACGTGTTGGATAATTACTGGTGTGACTTAAGAGGAGTCAGAAAGTTGAAATCCGATGATATAGGAATATGAGTATTGAGTTTCTTGAAGGAAGCGGTTGGTGAAAAGTGTAAGTATTATTTTATCGCTCAGATGGAAGAGTATGTCTACGGTTGGTATGTTGGTAGATGGTATGCATTACTGCAGTGTTGATCAGTGTGATCATACTATAGATTGTGTAATTGTATTGCTCGGCTGTTGAGCGTATTGTATAGGTTGTACCTCAATGTTCTGTTGTTGTTAACCTTTTGGAGATATAGCGAGTGATATATTTTTGGATAGCAAAATGCGACGTAAGAACTGAGATTTGAATGTATGAAACATGTTTCCTGTTGGTTATGTCGGATGGATTTTTAGGATTGAATGATGGTAATGTTAATTGGGAGCTGGAGAGTCAGGTGGAGGACTCTTATACGAGCTGGTTACTTGAGGTATGTTTTCGAGGACGAAAACTCTTTTAGTGGGGGAGAGTTGTAACACCCCATATTTTCTAATTTTAATTTAATCGGAAATTAAATTATTATTTAGAATTATTTGGTATTTTGTTGAATTATTGGAAAATTATGGATTAAGGGCCATTGGGCTAGAATGGTGAGATTAGTAGTATGGGGGTGCTAAGGGAGTAAGCCCATTACTAATTATTTTATGTTTTCATAAAATAAAGGAAATAAGGAAATTGGGAAAAAGGAAAAAGGAACGTGAAAAGCAGAGCAGAGGAGATGAGAGATTGGAAAGCTGATATGTGAAAGAGGAACAGAAGAGGAAGAGGGCTAATCAAGATCTTTGGCTAAGGTAAGGGGGGACTCTTCCGGTTAATATCTTTTATCGTATCATAGATAATAGGACTGATTTAGATGCATTGTTTGTGTCAATTGGTTATATGATGGATTGGGGTTTTGGGATGATTTTGAGGGGAGTTGTATGATTTGATGAATTGTATGATTATATGATTGTTATGATGATTAAATGATCCTCTTTGTGTGTTATATTTGTGTTATAACATGTATGTGGCTGATATGGTGGTATTTGAGGTTCATAACATAACTTGGTTTGGTTTTGGGGATTTTGGGGTAAATCCCGTAATGCTGTCAAATGCGATGAAAGCTCTGACTTTGCCAGTTCGCGCCGCGAAGATAGGTGCGCGCCGCGAAGGCGTACTTGTTTTCTCGCATCGCGCCGCGTGCATAGGTTGGCGCCGCGAACGTGTTTGCGTGCTTCAGGTCGCGCCGCGAACTTTGGTTGCGCCGCGTGCTGTAGCGATAACTGTTTTCTTGTAAAAAGTTAAATATGTGTAACTTTCAAACCGTAAGTCCGTTTTAGACGCCGTTTTGGACGTTGTTCCTTAAATTGAATGTTCTACCATATGAAATGAATAAAACAATAACAACTTGATTTTATTTTAAAAAGTATCGTTTTCTTCAAATGTGGTTTATTCTGGTTTTGCATAGCTGATGAGGTGCAATGGTTGTTGTGTACCTAATTGAATATGTGCAATGATGTATGTTGTGATAATGTGGTTGCTTCTGTTAATTGTGCAAATGGGTGTTGTTCATGGTAAATATGGTTATCATGTGTTTTGAGGAATGATGAGGTAAATACTCTGTCGTTGATGAGTTGCTTTGTTGTACTTGGTACACGATTGTGAGGGGTGTTATAGTTGTTGCACTGTATAATGAATGATTTACCTGTTATGATGTTGTGGGTGTAATTGGTGTTTGTTATACATATATTGTTGATGTAAAATATGTATTTTATTGTGGTTGAGAAATAGCATAACTGTGTATGGCTATTGGTTATTGTGGTGGTTGATGATTATGACATTTGGTTGATTTATGTGGGTGATAAGCATGTTATGGTTGATACATGCATTCATAATCATTATGTGGCTGATCCTTGACGATGGTGGATCAGTGGTAGCTAATTCCCATTGTGTGGAATTAGTGAGTGGGTGTTGCCGTATCCTTGACGATGGTGGATCGGTGAGTTGGGTTATCCCAGATTTTGGTACCACATGCATATAGTTGCATTTGCATTAGGTTACTTGTGTTATTATAACATGAATGGAAGATTGTCCAATGTTATAATATGTGATGATTGTGTAATGGTTATGATTTGTTTGGATGAATTATGGTGTTGCCTCTTGGTAATGTATTCTATTTGTGTTGTGTGTTGATGAGTACTTCCTGACAATCTGAATATAACGAAATTGGATGAATAATGTGACTATGATGTGTTATTGTTTATGATTCGATAACATTTGTTAATTGTGAATGAGACTCACCCTTACTTTGATGATTTCAGATTGGCAAGTAGCGGCTTTTGGCTCGGTGAGGATTAGCTCATGAGTCAGTTTATTTGGTATAGCGTCGGTGTCATGCTCTGATATTGTAACACTGGGGAACGTTAGTTTAGAGTTTATGATGATACTCTATTTTGTTGTTATTGGAGTAATTTTGTGAGATATTGCATAGATGATGTTATGCTTATCTGTTGATTAATATTCCGCTGTATAGAAACATGATTTTGTTAAATGGATGATTTTCCCCTAAGTGAAGCATGACAATTGATTTATGATAATTTGTTTTAAATTGAATTGTGGCACCCTTGTTTTCATGTTTTACTCTGAATTATTTTATTAATTTCCGCGGGGTTTAGAAGGGTGTTACATTCTTCACATTTTGAATCCCAGATAAACGCTTGTCCCTTCCTAGTCAATTTAGTTAACGACAATGCTAACTTCAAAAATCCTTCGATAAACTTTCTGTAGTATCTTGCAAGACCAAGAAAACTACGAATTTTGGAAACTGATTCGGAGCTTCCCACTGAGATACCGCTTCTACCTTCGTCGGATCTACGACAATACCATTCTTAGAAATCACATGACCAAGGAAACTTACTTCACTCAACTAGAATTCACACTTCGACAACATCGCATAAAGCTTCTTTTCTTTCAACAATTCCAACACAATTCTAAGATGATCCGTATGCTCTTCCTTACTCTTAGAATATATCAAAATATCATCTATAAACACTACAACAAACTTATCGAGATAAGGATGAAAGATCCTATTTATATATTCCATGAAAACACCAGGTGCATTAGTAACCCCAAATGGCATCACGGTATACTCGTAATGACCATACCTCGTTCTGAACGCAGTTTTCTGAATATCGTCTGCTTTCACACGAATCTGATGATACCCAGACCTCAAATCAATTTTACTGAATACGCTTGCTCCAACTAGCTGATCCATCAAGTCATCAATCCTCGGTAATGGATATCGATTCTTGATAGTAACCTTGTTCAGCTGCCTATAATCCACGCATAGTCTCATCGAACCTTCTTTCTTCTTTACTAACAACATCGGCGCACCCTACGGCGAAACACTAGGAAGAATAAATTCCTTCTCAAGAAACTCTTCTAATTGACTCTTCAATTCGGTCAACTCGGATGTCGAAATGCGATAAGGTGCCATCGACACAGGACTCGTCCCAGGAATTAATTCGATCGCAAACTCCACTTCCCTCTCAGGTGGCAACTCTCTAACCTCTTCGGGAAAAACTTCTGGAAACTCTCGTACTACTGGTAATTCATTACTCACCGTTTTCCCTTTCACCTCCAGGGATGCAAATAATATGAACATCGCAGCTCCGTCTTTAACCGCTTCATTTACCTGCTTAGTAGTCATCGCTAAATCCTCGACACTACTTTCTCCAGGAAAGATAACCGTCTTCGTAAAGCAATTAATATGAACCCGATTGAACTCCAACAAGTTCATACCCATAATAACATTAAGTTATTTGAGCGGAAGGCACACTAAGTCCATCCCAAACTTCCTACCAAAAATATCAACCAGACAATTCAAACAAGCAGAAGAAGTAGTTACTGAACCCGGCGCAGGAGTATCAATAACCATACTTCCATTAATATCAGATATTTCTAATCCCAATCTTTTAACACAATCCAACGAAATAAACTAATGTGTTGCTCCAATATCAATAATGGCAATGAAAGGTGTGCCATGGATAAAACACGTACCTTTAATCAATGGATCCTCCAGAGTAGTCTCCGACCCAGACAAGGCAAAGACCTTCCCACCACACTGATTCTTATTTGGTTTAGGACACTGTGGGTTAATGTGACCTTTTTCACCACAGTTGTAGCAAGTCACAACCTTCTTCTTACAATCAGCAGCAACATGGCCCACTTTATCACACTTGAAACACTTCTTCTGATCAAGCTTGCAGCATTCTTACGATGTCCAATTTCGCCATAGTTGTAGCACCTAACAAAAGCACTGGAGTGTCTCCTACTAGGCTTCTTCCAATCACCATCTTTAGGATTTCCTCTACCGTATGGCTTACCTCTATCCATAGGCTTCTTACCTTTCTTGTCAACAAACTCACGAGAGTGAGATGACACAGGGAAGACTACTGCATTCCACTAAATCAACAAATCGCCGAATCCTCGGATACCTGATACCTTGCTTGATCTCATCACGAAGACCATTCTCAAATTTAATACACTTTGAGAATTCACTAGCTTCATTATTGTTGTAGTGAACGTAGTACTTCGCTAACTCAACAAACTTCGAAGCATACTCTGGTACCGTCATAGTACCTTGAGTCAGCTCCAAAAATTTAATTTCTTTTCGGCCTCGAACGTCTTCAGGGAAGTAACTCCTTAAAAAATCTCTTTTGAACACAACCCAAGAAATAGCTACACCATCAGCATCCAGTTCAGCTCTAGTTGCCATCCACCAGTCATCAGCTTCTTCGGACAACATATGCGTACCATACCTCACCTTCAGATCCTCAGCACAATCAATAACTCTGAAAATCCTCTCGATCTCCTTCAGCCACTTTTGAGCACCTTCAGGATCATGCGTGCCCTTGAACAACGGAGGATTGTTCCTCTGAAAATTCCCCAACTGCCTGTCAGCACCAATCCCAACTACATTTGCATTCCCTCCCAGCACACCAGCAATCATGCCCAGAGCCTCAGCGATAGAATCGTCGTTTCTTCCACCTCTTCCAGCCATTGCTCTACTTAAATCACAAATAATTTAGTCAAAACAAAAGTATCGACAGTGTTTAACCCGCACTAGTCGCATACACAGGGAAGACTAACACAAGACTCTGGTCACAACGACCGACTATGCTCTGATACCACTATTGTAACACCCTTCTAAACCCCGCGGCAATTTAAATAAATTATTCAGAGTACATGAAAACAAGGGTTCCACAATTCAAATTTTAAAACAAACATCATACGTCTATGTCATGCATTCACTGAAGAAATTCAACACAATTCATAATTGTTCATGTTCACACAGCGGAAAATCAGTCATACGGAATAGTTCAACATCTTTAGAAACTATATCCCTCAAAACATCAAAATAAAACAATAGAGTCATAAACGTAAACTCAAAACATCGCGTTCCCCAGTGTGACAATATCAGAGCATGACATCTGATACTAAACTAAACGCACTGACTCATGAGCTAATCCTCACCAAGTCGTAAAAGCCGCTATCCTCAATCTGAAAATGACAACATGTAAGGGTGAGTCTCATCGCAATTAAAAAATATTATAGCATCATAAATAATAACACATCATAGTTATATTAATCACCCAATTGTATTATATTCAGACAATTCAACAAATACACAACCACGCATCATCAATTCATAACACTGCAAGACATCCAATCATGTTATGAAAATCATGCATATGAATGAAACGAAACTATGCATGTGGTACCAAACATCATCAATGGGAATAACCCACCGACCGATCCAACATCTTCAAGATACGACCCTGCCAGCACAAATTCCACACAATGGGAATTATGCCCTTCACTGAATCCCCACATCATCAGGATTCAGCCCTCAACAAATGATTATGAATGAATGCAACATATATAACATACTCATACCATCATCATCATCATCATCATCATCATCATCAAGTATGTTTAAATATATATTAGCATCATTCAAATATCATCCAATTATCATCATCATACAACTCATAAATCATCACATGATTATTACTTCAAACATAGCATGTATTAACACATCTCATCACATATATGTACAATACTTCATTCATCAAGAAATAAAATCATGTTTCAAAATAATTGAAGTTACACCTCATCCCATCATTTAAACACATAGGTTCTCATAAGGTTCATCGTGCTCAAAACGACACTAAAAATGGACATACGGTTTGAAAGTTATGGCCTTCGGAAAATTTGTAAACAAATTTGTATGATGTAGGTCGACGCACAAGATCCATAAGTCGAAGCATAGAATTTTCTTCCCCCCTCGGGTTTGCTCAGACCGACCCATGAGTCGACTCATGCTGGTCTTTTGGGAACCTGTAGATCGATGCACGTTGCGCTGATACAGAATTTATTTCTGCGATTTTGACATCTTTCCTCTCCCAATCTCAATCCAATCGCACCATAACAATTCCCACACCAAAACATCATCAAATAACATAACATACTTCAATTATAACATATTTTAGAGGTCATCTAACACTAAAATCATTCATCAATTCATCAATCACATCAATTCAACAAAACAACCTAAATCTCCCAAAACCCCAAAACCTAAACATACAATCCAATTGATCTAACTAATATGCTTAATCAATATCATCACTTAAGATACGATAAGAGAAGTTAATCGGAGAGTCCCCCTTACCTTAGTCAAAAGTTCTTGATTAGTATCTCCCTCTACTGCTCCTCTTTCACGTTCTTGAGTTCCCAATTCTTTAGTCTTTTCACATTCTATCCCTTCTCTCCAATTCCCTTATTATTTTATGAAAATAACACTAAATTAGTAATGGGATTTACTAACTTAACGCCTCCTTCTTACTAACATCATCCATGGCCCAATACCATAAATACTTCTTTTCCAATTTATTTTCAAAAAACCAAAATAAGTCTAATTATTAATTCAATTTCCGATTAAATTAAAAATTAAAATATACGGGTGTTACAGTAGCCCCCCCACACATCATAATGCATATAGTCTAGAAATCCATCTGTTTTGTATCTTCCAATCTTGAGCCGAACACGACATTGTCTCCCAAGTATACAGTACTTGCACAAATCCATCTTGATATTACAAACACCTTTCGATATATTTATATTATGAAGATCCATCATCCAACGATCATTGAGATGACATAGACGCATATTCCATGATAGCTTATAGATGTTGTCTGCATTCCTCCTTTCTCTTATCATAATCAAGGCACCCTTTTAACCTTCATAATATCCCTATCTTTATCAAACATATAGGAGAAACCACTTTCTAGGAGATTTCTTAGGGAAATCTAGTTTTTTTTCTCAATTCTAGAATATATCTCACATCATTCAATATTCGCACGCCACCATCCTCCATGGAAGTTTTACTTTGTTTCATTCTAGTAATAGTACGCCCTTTATCATCACCCAGCTAAACATATCAAACATTACCTAACTTGAATGTAGTGGACGATTACCGGTGAAACATCATATGGTAATAACAACCAGAGTAAAAAATCCACATATTTGCAACATGCTGGATGAAATGCATAGTGTATCTGCTTCAATACCAAAATCATCAGTTTTGACCATATTTGTAGAAATGGATTAGTCTTGATTTCTATTTTTACAACCCCTCTTCCAATGTCCAATCTGTTTGGAACTATGACACTCGTTTATTTTCTGATTCTTATATTTAGACCTCTTCTTTCGAAAACTGGCATTATCCTTGTTCAACCCACGATCTTGACCCCCTTTCACATACAGACATTTGCCTTGTGTTCTTTTGTCTATACTTTGTCTCTTTTAAGAATGAGACAAAAGTGGAGTAGTAATCACATCAAGAGTGATATTGTTTTTCAATAGGTAAGAGTAGTCATCAAGTTGTCATAAGAACTTAATAACAAGCACAAGATAGTTAGTCTCCTAATCTTCATCATCAATCTTCACTACAGACCTCACTAGATTGGTGATTATGTTGTTGAATACATTGACATGTTATTGCAAATCGGTTCCTTAATTAATCTTCAGACTGTATAGTCACTGCTTTGCGAACAATTTGTTCATCAGCATCTTTTGCAAATACCGACTCTCCAATTAGTCCTAAATCACCTTCGACATTGTTAGGTCTAGGATAATTATATATCACCTCGTCTGAATCACATAGAAGAATTAATTTCATGGCCTTCCCATTAATCTCGTCCCAGCTGGTATCCTCCATGTCTGTCGGTTTCGTCTAACACATCGCCTTTTGTAAACTTTTCTAAGTGAACATATCCTTAACCCTTCTTTTCCATAATCCGAAATTACTTGTCTCGTCGAACCCTGTTACTTTGAATTTTTCACCAGGATTAATTGCCATTTGATACCAATTGTTAGAACATCAATCAATATAACTGATTAAAGTGAAATGAAAATAAAAGACAATGACTACGATCAAACTTTATTAACGGAGTTCGGTCAATGATGTCTATCTCTATGACTATAAAGCAACTATAGTTCTCTCGATTTCGATTTCAGTCAAATAATTAAGATTAATTAGAATTACAATATTACAAACAAAATAAATAATATTAGTCTTTAGTTTACAATAATAACCAGTGTTTTAAAAACCGGACCGGACATCAAATCGGTGAAGGTACTGGGCACTGATTTATTGGTCGAACCACTGGGTCATTGGTCGAACCGCATGACTAAACCGGGTTAAATCGGATAACTCGGTTGAATAGACCGGTCGTTATAACAAAATTATATATGTATAAAACCTGTCGAACCGAATGATTCAGTCTCTACAAAATATAACTAGCACTTAAATTTTTTGAAAATATCATATCACAAGTACATAATTTAAATTCAAATTTTAAACATAGGTATTACACATAATAAAATAGTACAAAATTACAATGTATAATTGCAAACAAAGTTTAATCGCAATATAATATAATTGAATAATTTATAACAAAATAATTTCATTGTCTACTAAATTTAATTTCAAGAAAGGAAAAAATGTTTCAATGTTGAGATCTCCTTTTCAATAGCAAAATTATCGATAACAAAACCAACCGTATATGTAATATATTTTTTTTGATTTTAATTTTATTTATTTTATTTTTATTTTATTTTATTTCTTTTATTTTGTATTTTAATTGTTTATTAAAATAATTAAAATGACGTCGTTTTAATTTTTTAAAATAAACAAAAAAGAAAAATAAAAAAATTCATTTAAACCGTCGGATTTTCTGGTTTTCTCGATTTACACTGGTTTTGACCGGTTCGCACCGGTTTAATGACATTTTCGATCCAACTATTAAATCAGACCGGTTATATGACCGGTTCTCAATTCGACCGGTTCGATCGGTCCGACCGGCCGGTCCGGTCCGGTTTTTAAAACTATGATAATAACCCCTAAACCTAATTACCAATTCACAAGAAATAATTAGGTCTAAGATCTAAATACCCATACTCAACTATAATGCTATCAAATTTTGAGTTTAAGTTAGACAATTTAGAGAGTAATTTTTGCTTTCATTCTCTTAAACTAGATTTGATATTTTATGCGCAAATGTCTCTGTCATATCCGATATCATACTTTGGTAATATATATAAAGCCACTATCAATTAAAACTTTAGCTAGCTTTCATTTTCAAGCTCAAAGTTTTGTCCTCTAAGTTTCAAAATAGTTCCCTTGCCGACTATCTCTATCAAAAATCTTGTGCTCGAAAATGCTCCACGTCTAGAAATCATGTTAATTAGTTACATACTACAAGAAACTTGTCCAAATTAAGGGACTTGTGTAATGGAGTTCACAAGATTGGGGAGGGGCTCTCCCACTAATGCATGCAGAATATTGAATTTGAAATTGAAATGACAATGTACATGTCATTTTCTACAAGGTATGGTACTATACATCTCTTTTTCATCATATATTATTATTATTGAGTGTACCATTAAGAATATGTTTCAATTTAAGATATGCTTCTGGTGAAAGCTAAGTTCTCCTTTCCTTAGTTTCTCTCTTTCCTTTTTTTAGACAGCATTTGATTCCAGATTTTCAACATCAAAGTCAGATTATAATATTTCTAAGTATATAGAAAATGAGTACTCAGTTAAAATACAGTTGAGAATAGATGTGACTCATTAGTGTTATGTCAATTAAAAATCAGCTAAATAAATAGTACTTCTTTTTGTCTCATAATATATCTATAATATTCAATTTGAGACTAAATACTGTATGATAGACGTGACCCATATTCTATACTTTAAAATTTGGGTTAATAGTAATTTATCCGTAATATGAACGTCTTTCGGTTTACTCTTCACCGTTGTCAAAGACAGGTTTTGTCAATAGTTTTTTTTTGAAAAAACCGTTATCAAAAGGTATGGAAGGGAGAAAAGCAAAATTCGTTAACATTACAGTAGGTGAATTACTATTAACCCTTAAAATTTTAATCTGAATAAAGATATGGTGTCAATATTCGCTTAAGGATTTTGATGAAAATTTTGAGGACCTAATCTAAAAATATCCTTAGTGAAAAGGATGAAAACACCACTTAATTCTACTTTTTTTTAACAATATAAGTATAACTTTATTTTCAACGAATTTCTTAAAGAAAATTATGCTTTTTAATTTTTAATTAATTTATTAATCGAAAGAGGTCACATAAAAGACCAAATATATGTTGGATTTAGGATTTATAATTTAGAGTTTGGAATTTAAAATTTATGATATTATTGAATTCAACGCTAAAAGAGTGAAGGTAGCTTTTAAAAAATTTGATGATGTTAAAAGTTTCGCATTGAATATATATATATATATATATATATATATATATATATATATATATATATATATATATATATATATATATATATATATATATATATATATATATATATATATATATATATATATATATATATATATATATATATATATATATATATATATATATATATATATATATATATATATATATATATATATATATATATATATATATATATATATATAAGTGATTAAAGTGGTATCTAAGCCATGAAGCTCCCCGTCTAATGAACTAGTATTTTAGGTTGAACTTTTCTTTTAGTATCATTGTGAGAAAAAATTAGGGATACGACTAAAAGGTCTACATGAATTGTACTTAAGTTCCGATCCATTCCATTCATAGTATGGTATGAAAAATATTCTATTAACAACAAATATGACAAAAGATAAGAAGAATAAAGAGACTAAGATTTCAATAATTGAATAACATAAATTTAAAGAATAAGGATCACAAAGAAAATATATATAATAAAATATAAAAAGCTTAAAAATACGCTTAACCTAATTATAACAAAAATGTTTATTACACATTATTATCTAACATCTCTTCTTAAACTCAATATATTAACAAGAGGCATAGAAAATTTTCCGATCATTAAACGAATTTTTTTAATCCAATGTGTTAGTTCCATAATCGAATGAGTTAAGTATTGTTCTCACTCTTAAGCTTTTAAGCATAAAGTTGAGTATGGTTCTTGATCAAAGATTTTAAACAAGATCAAGTATTTGTTCTGGGTTAAGGAGTGTCTTAACTAAGTTCTTTGTTCTTAATCAATGGGTGAAGTAGGACTAAGGTTATTTTACTGGAAGTGCAGTCTTCCCTTGTCACTAGTTTGTGACTTGTTTATTTAAAGTGTGATATTCAGTTAGGTTAAAGGTCGTTGATACAGAAACATTGACCGGGATTGTTAGACATTGATGTGGTGATTGGAAGTGAGATGGAATTTCTCATATCTTGGAAGGTCTTGGGTAGTACTAGCACAAGGTAGCGATTAGGATGGAAAGTTGTAAGCATGAGACTTGTTTAGGTTTTGAACTAATAATATAGTGGACTTCCTTCCTGGCTTGGTAGCCCCCAAAGTAAGTAATGTTGCACCGAACTGGGTAAACAATTTTGTGTGTTATTTATGTTTCTGCATATTTATTCTCTGCATAATCACACAGTTTTTAAAATTCTGTTCAGGATGTCATAATAGATGTATCTGTCTCAACAATAATTATGTTATTTAGATATCATTATGAACATTCATTGCCTGTGCCAGAGAAATTTCAGAATGTTTCTTGTTAAACAAATTAACTATTTGCAAGGAGGACGATACAAGCGATATAATAAATTTTTTCTGCTAAATGGTGGCAAGTCAAGTGACAATCGTTCTCAATGTGCTTAATAAATTCATTAAATAACGATTTTTAAGCAATTTTAATAAAACTCTTATTATCACGATACCAGAGAGTTGGTTCTGAAGGATAGACATCCAAATCAGAAAGTAACCATCGAATTCAAACTATTTCACTAATTGTAGATGGCATAACACAATACTTAGATTTGGAAGAAGAGTAGAATACAATAAATTATTTCTTACTTTTCCATGAAATAATGGAGTTTTCAAGAAACATAGAAAAACATGTGGTAGAATTACAATCTATGGAGTCACCAGCCCAAACGGCATCAAAATTAACATATAACTCTAACGATGACGATGAGGAAAATAAAAGACTTTGAAACTGGGTTTCCCAAAGGGCAATATGAAAGTGAATAAGACGTTTCTATTCCTTTTTGTTGTCCACTTCATTTCCTAATGAGTTTTTGGATAAAATAGTTCTTTTTGTCATTCATACTAATAATAGAATCTCATCATATGTCATATCATGTTTGTCTCGTTTCTAAAAATTGTATGATTGTATCCCTAAAAATTGTATGTTTGTTATGCCATATGTGTTTTTTTGGTTATGGAGATGATAAAAAAGGTCATCCTTGTTATGATCCTTAAGCAAGTGAATTTTATGTTTCTTTTCATGTTATATTTCATGAACACATTCCTGTTTACTAGTTTTCCTCTAATTATCATAATACTCGTAGTTCAGAAATCACCCTAATTGGTCTTAATGATGATGTTTTTATAGTGATTGTAATTTTGAGCACTGCATGACTCATACTATAGCTACTCTGGATACTAACACCCCTCTTATCGTGATGGCTACCTAACAACATCCCACGATTATTGATCATATTTCCCCTCCTCTTTCTCCCCTTGTTATCTGTCTCGTGACTGTAAGTCTACTAAATTGCTTGATTTTGTCTATTTCACTTACTCTGCTCCCTTTTCTTTTTTTGTAACATTTACTCACAGTTTGTGCCATCCATTTTTATATAAATAGGCTATTTTGATCCTCTTGAAGTACGCTATTACAAAATAACTTTCTTCTTTACTCAAGAAAAATACTTGGGAATTAGTACGTCTTCCTCTTGAAAAACATGATATTATGTCTCGTTGGTTATACAATATCAAAATTAAGTTTGATGGGTCAATTAAGCACTCCAGAGAATATATTTTTTCTAAAGAACTATCCCAATAATATGGCAACACTGATTGAAGCAAATCCACCTCATAATCATCAAGATGCATGATCCTTTGTTGTTTTTGAGCTTCTCTCATTAAAGAATGAAGGTGATGGTGTTGGTGTTGGGACTCAAAAATATCCAACCATACCTATAAATATGTATTTTGCATAAATATACAATTGTGCCCTGCAGATCTCGATTAGCGGTAGCAGAAGCTTGCTAAGCTAACTCTGCTGCAACTTGAGAAAAATCAAATTTTGTTTTCGCCATAATTTGAGAACTGTAACTTTGATTTGTATCCGGTTTGAAGCGTTGGAAAGCTTATTCAATGCTATATCTAAAAATGAATAAATGGAAACCAAATTGATAATTTTTATCATCCTTATTTGAGCCTTATTCTTTGATAATTTGCTAAACATTACAATCTTGAAGCTTAGCCTTTGGCCTTTATTACTCAATGCTCCAGCCATGCATGAATACCTACAAAATGAATGGAAAACTATTAGTCGGTATATAAATGACTCAAAACACGAGTATAAACAAACTAAACGTATTTATACACTAAGTTGGGAATTATTCAACGGTAATACAACAAAAACACGATAAGTGCCATAAAACTATGTATACAAAAACACTACAAATTTTGCACTTATCGGTCCTTGAGTCATGACTTTCTCCTGGTCTTCGTGGTGTTTGAACCTCACAATGAAGTAGCTCTTGTCATTGTAGGATAGATGAGGTAAACGAAGTTCTAGGTCTTCTCCACGAATTTCTTCACAGCATGCATCAAAAGTACTTCTCCCAGCGCAAAGAGGATCACTGCATTTTCTCAGTATTCGAATTCCTTCGCCACATCCAGCTCTTTAATTTAATCTTAATTTCTCCATTGACCATACTCATAGCAATGAAATCCATCACCATACCTCGAGCTATGTTTCTGTTGCCTTGGATGATCTCCACCCATGGTTTGACATTCTCCTTTGGTGTCTGGATTTTCTCCTCTGACAATGGAGACGAAAGCCCTTTATGATGGTTGTCCTCTTTTTTAATTCATTCTGCAAATTCTTTTGAATTACAAGTTGTTCCTCTATTTCCTGCTTCGATTCATCCGGCTCCACTATCGCATGAGTCACAATTATTCTTTCCACCGTTCTCTGGTGCGCCTCTGCCACTTTTTTTGGCCGGCCGATGCCCCTTTTTGCTTTGGTTATCAAACCCTAACAGAGTCTTAGATTTTTATTTAATTAGTTTTCAATTAAACTTCTTTTGCGACTAACTAGTTTAAAGTTTAACATATTCTTCTGTTTTGTTCTAGCATGAATTGAATCTAATGGCAATTATAGTTTGGTGTATAGCGAAGTGAAATATTCTATTGAAAATATTTTTTTGCATCCATTTTTTGAAATGACTCACTTTATTTTTTTACCCTTTAATTAATCTTCTTATTTATTTCTCCAATTTATCTTGAAGTGCTTGTGCAAAATGAAACCAAAAACTCATATCAGAAGAAAAACTCAATATTGCACACAGACCCCATGTAAGAAGACAAAAACTCAATAATGCATACAAACTCTTGTTCAAAAGAAAAAACTCAATCCTTATATCTTATTGGAATCATAGACATAGATCTTGTGCAAAATTTTCTAAAATTCTCGTTATCTATCTGGTACAAGAAGGACTCAATCGGGTGTGTGCACGTTGGTAGTTGATGATAGTTCATTGTTCTTGATTTTGTTAGTGTTTGAACTCCACAAGAGAGAAGGTATTGGAAGCTGGTGAGGTTATGGACCGATCTGAGTTTTTCGTTTGGATTCTTTTACATCATCGAATTTTGTTCCACATCATTAAATAACTAACACATAATCAATTATGAGTTAAGAAAATTGAGGGAGGGACTAAAATAATATGATTTTGAAATTGAATGACTAATTTAGGCATGCCAACATAACTAGTACTCATGGAGTACCACTTGAGTCTTCTTTGAATATGACGAGGAAAACCCGCTTTACCGGGGTTTGAGCTTTTCTCGATTATAAATAATGAGGATGGGTTTGATAATTAGGATACTATTCATTTCAAACTCGTCAGTTTATTTCATTATATACTTTATTTTTTTATTTTTCATAATTTAAAATATTAAATATAGAGTTAAATATGTTTAAAGTCCGTATAAAGTTAGGTATTTTCAATTTAGGTTCCTCTAAAATTTTTTGTTAAAGAATCATCCATCTAAAGTTATAAATTTTGACTTTTGGTCTCTTCTACTAAAATCTCGCTAAATCCGTCATTAATTTAGTCGCTTAGTAGTAAACTGTTACTAATTCAATCGCTAAGTTGTAAAAACCGTCGGCAAGTTGTAGGAGATTTCAAAAATTAAAATTCCTAAATTTAGAGGGACAATCTTTAACAAAATTTTTTAGAAGGAGAAAAAGTGAAAATGCTCGGGAATTTAAATTTAGTTAACCCTTATATACATAGTTAACCTTAAATATATGATCAAATTATTTAAAATATTTGAAATGTATAAATGAATTTTTTTGAGATGGTTTTGTTTTATTATTTCTAATAATTTAATGTTTGAAAAAATAAACATTTATATTAAAAAATTACTTTCACTACATAGATATTGGTGGGACGAAAATATCATATTTGTGTTTTAATTATTTATTTCCGTTGGGGATCGGGGAGGAAAACAAAAATTGTTTGAGAATTTGAATTTGGATATAGAAGAGATAAAACACGTTCTTACCCCCTTGTTGTCATGTCTAGACTAATTTCAAAAAAAATATAATTAAGCCTATTTATTATTACAATAATCAAATAAATATGAACTTGTCTTATTGTATTTATCTATACAAATTTGGCTTAAATGCAACTTTAGTCCCCCTATTATGTTGATTTTCCAATTTTCGTCCCTTCATTTCAAAAACCGGTTGAATCAGTCCGCATATTTTAATTTTCTGGGGAATAAAGTCCCCTTTCCAATCTGGGAGATTTTTTTTAATGATGTGGCAGATAAGTTGCTTGCGTGTCAGGTGCCAGATAGATATGTATTTGATTTTTATGGGATATATATTTATTTATTTTTATTTTAGAATTTCAATTGTACATTAAATACTTGAATATGCATATAATGTCATCAGAATACTAAATAGGTTCCCCCAAATCATGAACCCTAAAATGTCTCAAACGTTGATTGCCGTCTTCAACCCTAATGTCCATCTTCAACGCTGATGTTGGTCCTTAAATCACAATAGTCTTATGCAACATTCCTGAACTAAATTCCTCGTCGTCTTCAATCACAAACAGATCTCGAACTACATATTGCCACTCTGTTCTTCGTGAGACATGGAAGCAGCAAAACAATCCTATGTATCAAGGTAATTTCTGTTTTCTTGTGGTCCCAGACTTTTCTTTTGGTAGTTTAATTGTTCTATCAATGTGGTCCCAAACTTTTCTTTTTGTTTTTTATTTGTGGTCCCTTAAGCTATGGTCCTACACGTATGTCCAACTGTTATTGTATTTGTTATGTGTAGGTCAGCACTTACTCAAACTATGAGACTTAGAATACACCATAAAGGGGATTTGATAACTCATCCCATTACACTGTATGTTGGTGAGACTTTGACTGAAATGGATTGGGATTGGGATGTAGATTATCTGTCTTATATGGAGGTTGAAAAAATGATAAAAGATGTGGGTTACACAAGTATAAAGTGTCTTTGGTATTGCCACCCTAGGTTTTTGTTTACTCGTGGGCTTCGACCTTTAAATAATGACCAAGATGTTTTAAGGTTTATTGAAGATGTTAAAGGGTTTAAGGTAGTTGATATATATGTTCAACACGATGTTGATATACCTGATATCATAGAGAGTGATGAAGGGGCTTATATGAATGAGGCAACTGATTTGAATGTGGAGAGTGAGGCAACTAATGTTAATGTGGAGAGTGAGGCAGCTAATGTTAATGTGGAGAGTGAGGATGGAACAACTGATGTCAATGGGGCTGAACTGAATGTGGAGAATGAAGGAGATGACAATGAAACTGATCCGAATTATGAGGAAAGTGCTGAAGTTGATGAGGAAAGTGATACATACGATGGTGAAAGTGAGGAAGTTGATGATGAAAGTGAGGAAGGTGATGATGAAAGTGTTATAGATTGGGCAACAATTTTTCCCAATGCACAGTGTGGTGAAAGCTCTTCTAAACATGTTATTTCAGATGAGGATGATTGTGATTCGGATGAACTGCATACCCCTCCAGAAAGTGATATTGAAGATGAGATGCCAAGGTTTCCAGTTTTTAAAGATACCATTAAATTTGAGTTAGGCATGAAGTTCAAAGACAAATTGCAAATTAGAAATGTTGTGAAGGAATATGCAATGGAACAAAAGAAAAACGGTGTCATAACCAAGAATGATAAGAAGAGGGTAGTGGTAAGATGCATGGATGGCGGCCCCTTTTATACACGGTTTAGCATGAGGACTGGAAATACATTCTGGCAACTTGTAAGTTTCACTGAGACACATAGCTGTCAAAGGACACCCAAGAATAGACAAGCAACTACTGAATGGTTAGGTCGCAAATTTATGTATATGTTGAGACACAGTCCCGAGATGAGATGTAAAGGCCTAATTGCAGAAGCCCTTCAAAAATGGGGTGTTAAGTTGTCAAAAGACTAAGCTTACAGGGCCAAGAGAAAAGCATTAGAGTTGATTCAAGGAGCTGGTCGTGAACAATTCTCACATTTGAGGACCTATGCTAATGAGTTGCTTAAGTCTAATCCAAACTCTACAGTTAAGATTCAGTGTTCAGATTCAAATGGTGGTCCTACATTTGAGAGAATTTACGTATACATTTGAGAGAATTCTCGTAGGTCCAAGATGTCATCAATGGAGACTCAACCTCGCACCAGCACTTGTTCCCTCTTCTTCTTAAACTAGATTGATTTGTAGATGTAAATGAGACCCTTGAAGACATGGAAAGAAAAAAAGATGAAACAAAATGGATTGGTGGTGAAAGAAAAGTGACGAAGAAGATGAAGTCGCTGCTTCTCCAAGAATCAGATGAACCCAGACGCCACTGCAAAGAGAATGACATAGATTTTGGGTTCAAGTCGTATTTTTATATTGTTTTATTATATATTAATATATTAGAAATTCTTTAAAATATAATTGAAATAAATATATAATAAATTTAAATAATATGTTGCTGATATGGTACTGCCACGTCATCATTAACACTGCCACATCATTAAAAAAATCTCCCAGATTGAAAAGGGGACTTCATTCCCCAGAAAATTAAAATATAAGGACTGATTCAAGCGGTTTTTGAAATGAAGGGACGAAAATTGGAAAATGAACATAATAGGGGGACTAAAGTTACATTTAAACCTATAAATTTTAACATATGACATGTATAAACTTACATGTTGAATTTTTTAACTTTTTTTTTCAATTATATTGACAAATAAATTAATTTATTATTAGATATTGTATTAATTATTTTTACTTTAAATTATTTAATTTTTTTTACTTCAAATAAAATTCCCCTTAATAAGAATAAAAGTAAACAAAATTATATTTGTCAGTATCAAACTGAATAAAATTAAGAATAATAAAATATAAAAAATATTATTTGAATTTATTTTTGATTTTAACACATTTATTTATGAGATTAATTGAAATACACTATCAGTATAACGTAATTTTACTTTGTCATCCAATTAGAATGAATAATTTTGACAAATAAATATGAAATTGAAAATAAAAATAAATAAATTATAAAAAATTCATTTTAATAATTTTTTTCTTCATAATTCTCTTTTTTCATGTGTTAAAATACTTCATTCTAATTGGATGACGGAGTAAAGTTATTTCACACTGACATTATATTTCAATTAATCTCTTTATTTATATTTATAAAAAATATATTTTAAAATTATAAAATATTACAAATTTATGATTAATAAAAATTATACATCTTTTTCATTTTCTTCATTTTTTTTTAGTTTCAAAAACTAAAAACTAAAATATTTAAAACGTGCATTATATTTTTAGTTTCCAAAATTTATAAATAAATTATTATTTTCAAAAATAATTTATGAAAATAAATTACTAAACAAATTTTATTATTTTTTTTAAAAATTAAAAAACTGTTTTTTAAAACTAATCAGCTTCGTAACTACATCTCTTACTCTAAATTCAAGTTAAAACGAAGTTAGCAGTCCAATCAATTAAGAGAAAAAGGTTCATACATTGAACTAATCACAACCTTGTATCACAATAAATCACATTTTAAATTAAAAATTCTTTTAATGACAACACACTTTATTAGTTTTCAATTGGATCGTGTAAAATAATTTTATACTGTAATTGCATATAAATTAAACTCTTCAATTAATCCATTTCCAACTACTTTCGCAACACCATCTAAAAACTTCTTAGAAGAAGAGAGATTTGGTTACTATATCTAGTCTTTGTTGATTCTCAATCACTTAACAGTTTATGTGTTTTGCTGTTGAAAGACATTATAGTTTAGGTTATATATCTTGTCCAACAGTAACGCAAATTATTCACACGCACGAGAGAAAGAACTAAAAGCCAAACAAAATTATTGAATCTGATTTTGGAATAATTAATCAAACCAAATTCTTAATACCAAAAACCTATAGTGTGACATTTGACATTTTGTAGATGGATAATAAGACAAATAAGAAACACAGAATGTAGTATTAAATAATGTGTGAATAATGTAACAATCATTAAACACGAACACCCAAAGCAATTAATAATAGAAAAATGGTATCTTAACACCAAAAATTGACACTATATCGGATATATGGTGTTTTTCATATTATTTTGACTTTTTAATGTATTTGTTTAAAATTACTTTGATTAATAAAATATTAAAACTTCGTTAATACAATTTAATATAATTTGGGGCCGATGATTGCATATGAGGCTCCTCTATTTTTAAACTTAGTTATTAATACAACTATTTTTCTTAATTATTGCATATGAGGCTCCTCTATTTTTAGCCTCCTCTTTTATTTTTCAAAACACTTTCTTTCAATTTTTATTAATGTTTATTTTAATCTATTAGCCAACAATTGTCAAAGTAGTTGTTCGCACGAACAATGCCAAAGTTACCCTAAAATCTCACTTTAAAACTTAAAGGCTAAATAGATCCTCTTGAGTACAAGGGAGGCAAAGGGTGCCTAATTAACACCTCCCCTTTACCTAAATTACTTACTAACCCAGATTTCACTATCAATAAGGTTTTCCCCTTTATTTCCTATAAATAAATTAAGGGTGGCGGTTCTGTTTTATAAAATTTTAAGCCGGTTGCTACGCATATGTTTGATACACTTAATAGTTTTTTTTTAAATCAAAACTTTATTAATGAATTTAAAAGAAAAACATATCAAGCGATCGATAATGATCCAGCACAGCAAAGTCACTAGCAGATCAAAAGAAACAAGGGTGAAACTAAGACATTAGGAGATTTCCTATGTGGTGTCTCAGCTTAGGCTTAGTCCACCCTCTATAGACAATGTGATCAATAATTTTTCCCACAATGTTGTTGCTATTGTCACCCTTACCAAAGGAAACAACATTCCTATGGAGGCAAATCTCATAAACAAATTCAGTGAAAGCACTTTTAAGAAGAACATTTCTCCAATTTCTCCCTTTGCTATTATTCAGGATCCAGTCGAGCTCAGCAGTCCAACCAAAAGGTTGGTGACTAATTTTCATCCAATGTAAAACCTAATTCCATATGTTCCTAGTAGTCTTGCATTAAAATATAAGGTGCTACAAAGTTTCCTCTTTGTTGCAAAAACAACAGGATTTGTTATCAATCATGCCAAAGTTAAACAACCTATCTTTTCTGGCTAGTTTGTTATGACAACCCAACCAAGTAGTATAGGTTGCTCTAGGCCTTGCTGCATTACCAAACATCATGTTTTTCCAAGGGACTTCAATTCTTTGCTCTACAAGACATGTGTAGATGGCTCTGGTTTTGAATTTTTTGTACTTCAATAGATTCTCCCAGCTAGGGGCTTGGCTAGCATCATGTCTGCTCTTCAGCACAGTTATAATGATCCAGGAGCAGCTTTGCTTCATTGGCGTACATTCATAAGATCACAGCCTTTGTAGTAGTAACACTGCACCCACCTGATCCAGAGGCTATCTGCCTTGCCACTCAGGTTCCACAACAATTATACAAGTTCTGTTCCAAGTTTTTAAGTTAATGACATTGAGGCCTCCGTTCTTTTTTGAAGTGCAAACTTTATCCCAAGCAACTAGGGATTTCCTGGTGACGGTCTCACTCCCAAACTAGAGGAAAGATCTACAAGTGACATCCACTTTCTTGGGGATAGGGAGGCTCTACATGCAAAAACTAAACATAGCAAACAAGAAGCTTTTAATCAACTGATATCTACCTGCAAAACTCAATAACTTTCTACTCTAGTGTTTTATTCTATTGACAATTCTTTCCACCAGGACAAGGCAGTGATGGGAAGATAAATTTTTGCTAGTGAGTGGAACACCCTGGTATCTAAAGGGGAGGTGGCCCTCAGAGAACTTAGTACAGTTGTGTATGCTCCTTTTTCACATTATCATCCATATTGCCATAATATATCATATGTTTATCAGGATTGGCCACTAGCCTAGTGGATCTGGAAAACTCACTAGAAGAGTCCATCATGAGCTCAACAAAAATGGGATCACCTATGGAAAATAGGAGAAGATCATCAGCAAAGCTAAGCTCAATAAATTTCCAACTTCTCAAACATTTGGAATGGAAGTTGAAGTTATGATTGTTCTTTAATTTCTGCATGATTCTATGGAGGTACTCCATTACAATGACAAAGAGGAAAGGGGACAAGGGGTCACCTTGCCTCAGGCCTCTCTTAGCCACCAAGATGTCAGTCATATTGTTATTGACATTGTACTTGTAGGAAACAGTTGTCACGACGATCATAAGCCATCTAATAAACTTGTTAGGGACACTAAATTCTCTCGGGATATCTTCAACAACATTCCACTTTAGTGTATCATAGGATACAACTTAGTAGTTATATATATATATATATATATATATATATATATATATATATATATATATATATATATATATATATATATATATATATATATATATATATATATATATATATATATATATATATATATATATATATATATATATATATATATATATATATAATTTAAATTATATATCAAAGCCATTTTTATGTTTTGATTATATTATATTATATTAGATTTTTTTTATTTTCTTTTAGGTTTAAATCACTAATTTCATTTTTTATTCTATTATATTGGTTTATAGCTCATCTAAAACTTTTAACTAGAAAGGCGTTAGGACAAGTTTTAGGATTAGTTTGTCATAATAAAAAAGAGAGATTGTTGAACCAATAGTAATTTGATGACAATGTTCATTAATTTGGTTTTGATTATAACACAATGTAAGGTGATACTTTTACTATTTAACATATTTATACGTGTAAACATATTTTAAGTAGATTCCTTGTAAATTATCCTCTAAATAGTGAAGAAAGTTCTACAAATGATTGTGTGGTGTAAGATATAAGTCTTGAAGATTCTATCTAACAAAATGATCGTCAAACATATTGGCACTACATATGTTGAAGCATCCTTTGATCGCACGTCCTTATGACTCACTTTGATACCTACTGCTAAATGTTAGCAATGTTAGCATATGGTCACAAGTACACAAGCAACCATCAATTTTTTCTTGTAAATTTTCATCCTCGCATAGAAGATGAAGTTTCTATCCTCGATGATTTTGTTTTGCTATCACTATCATTAAGTTGCTTTCTTAAAAAGAATAAATTAGTTTTTTTCTCTCAACATTAAAATTTGAGACATCTAATCAATAATACACACTACTACAAAAGTGCTTTTAACCTCGGACGCAAAATACGTTTTACCTCGGCTATAAAAGCAATGTAACAAAGAGCGTCATAAAAAGTAACAACATAACACCTTGATTTTTAAAACACCGAGGGGTAAAATTATTTGTGCATGGGTTCGAATCCCATCATCTGCACTTTTATTATTTACAATACTAGTGTCTCATATATCTCGGTTATTCAATAAAACTAAGGGGTAAATTAGTTTTTTTAAAATTAAAACCCGTTACACTGTTTACACAGAAAATTAATAAAATGATTTGTTTACAAACAACATCGTTTACCCAGAACATTACATTGTTTACACAGAAAAAAATTAATTTCCCCAAGATATAGATTTTAGATCTTCAAATCATATAATTCTGGGGAATATCAAATGATGGGTGCAAAATATTTTCTATGAATTTTGCTTGCATTTGTTTCTGATATGAACAAAAAAAGGGTTAGACAAAAAAAGGTTAAGATAAATAAATGATTTTCTACTCAAATAAGTATTTAAGAATACAAACCTTAAACCCAAAATATTTGTCTGCTCTTGCAATCCATAATAGAGAACTATTCAAGGCAAACACTCTTGCAAACCTTCAAGAACTTCATGATATTTCATTATCAATTTTCGATATTCATAATGCTTTTATAATGGAAGTTATTTATGTTTTACGCGGATCACTAATGGTAGTGTCTTGAGCATTGATAGTCATGAAATGGGCGGTGAGGATTTGATTAAAGACGCTGATAAATATCCTCAATTTTAATGTTAAATTACCCCCTCAGTTTTAAGGAAAACCGAGTTGCAAAATCTTCTTTTTTTTTTGAAGTTACATTGTTTACACATAATATTAAAACACAATATTGCAACAAATCCAACTTCTTAGCTGTGAGGAGTTATCTACTCCAAACATTGAAAAATGTTATATGGATAGAATGCATCCATCTTTTAAATGAGATATTTGTTTCAACCATTGAAAAATGTTTTTCTACACTTGCAATCCATCTTAGAGTTCTTTTTAAAGCTTCTTAAAGGAAATGATAAGCATTTATCCCAAAGAATGATGCGTACGATTTAAGATTAGGGTAAATGGTATTTAAGGATTACTTTTATACTTAAATATGATTAATTATCCCTCAGTTATTATAAAAACTGACGGGTTAGATCATTTAATTTACAAATAAAAAATACAATAAAAGAGATGTTCTATTTTAGTTTTTCCTCTCGTTTACGCGAAAATCCGAGCTAATACGTTATTTTTCAAACTAATTAAAACGTGGAGTGCATGCATTAGAATCATATAACTAGAATAGAAATGACCATCTATATTCAAGAAGGCTTTTAAGCTATTTAAATGTCTCATTTCCAACTTTTTGGATTTTCAAACCTTGTTTCAAAGTCTTTTCGTATTTTTAACGTCTCATTTCAATCTCTATGTGTCTTGTTTCATGGTTTCAAAGTCTTTTATATTCAAAAATGGATGTAAATATTTTGTTCGTTATAAATGAAAAGTTTGTTGATTTCAATGATTTCGATCATTTTGAACTAAGGAAAGTTGTTAACAAACAAAGGTTGAATGATTACTTTCACATTCTACATGGCCCTATATACACTAATCTCATTAAAGAGTTCTACATGGCCTCTCTTTCAGAGTTTTGTGGTAACAACTGAATTCTTACTTCTAATTAGTGGAAAGACCTGTCAAAAATTGATTCTAAATACGATGTTAAATTTTCTAGTCGAGTCAACTTCAAAGTTGGAGAGGGAGACCATGTCCCTTTCTGGTCAGCTATGTGGAATAGAGATATTCCCCTCAAAATTTCTTTTCCAGATGTATTTCAAATTAGTTGTATGAAAGGAGTCTTAGTTGCAAATATGGGAAAATGAAATAATGAAGAGTGGGAATGGGGAGACATGGGAATTCCAAGTATGCTGCAGGATATTATTCAACCTAGAGTGTAGGAAATTTTCTCCTATCTGGAAGATAAATCTCCAACTGCAGGAATGTATGACTTAGTTTTAGGGAAGGAGGATAAGGATATGTTGGATACTCTATCAAATCTGGCTACGGGCTTATCTTGGAGAGAAAAAATCAGGATGAACCAGATGTGGAGCAAATAGAGTCTTTCAGCAACTTGTGGAAAGTGCAAGTCCCTATCAAGATTAAATCCTTCAGTTGGATGGTCTTGTTGAATAGAGTTCCTGAAAAAGATCAACTTATCAAGAGAGGCATTAATCTTTCAAATCATGATTCTGTTTTTGTTCTTTATTTCTAGGAGAAGGAAGATCTAAAGCTTATTTTTTTCCAATGCTCAATGACAAAGAAGATTTGGGAGATGTTGGAATCATGGTTGGACATCTCAGGTAATTATTCAGGTTCAATGTGGAGGTGTTTCAGTTCATGAAGAAGGTGTCTTAGAAGGAAAACCAAATAAGGTAAGGAAATACTTTTTTGGTTGGCAACCCTCTGGAACATTTGGAATCCTAGAAATGGCATTCTTTTCAAAGATGCCATTTGCAATTTGTAAGATTTGGTTTGAAATATCAAAATAACATCTTGGAAGTGGTATTTTTCTAGAAATATTTCTCATCCCAATGTTAATTTCTTAGACTTTTGCATGACTCCTTTATGTTGTCTATCTTAATTTTTATTTTCAGTGTTCTTTACTGGTTGTACTAAGGCAAGAGTACCCCTTGTACTATATTTAAATAAATCTTACATTTAGAAAGAAATAAAAAGAACTCTTCCCTTTCATCACTAAGTATTGTTGTGAGAACCAGCCACCAAATTGTAAAAGTGTGGAAAGAGAGTGAAATTCTGCCAGATATAATAATTAAAATAAAGTTTATATTTAAAATAGCAATACAGTAAACTAAATATTCCCTTTATATATTATTATTATTATATATATAAGTTTCACACAAGTTAAAATAAAATATAAATAAAATAAAAATATTAACAATGTTTTCAAATTAATTTTAATAATCATTAGTTAATTGTGATTATAAAAAATATAGACAAAGTAAAAAATAATCATTTGAGAGTGATGAACATGATATTATTAGGTGGTATGGTTGAAAAATATTAAAACTAAAATAAAAATAATAAATGATAATATTTTTAAAATTAATTTATTTTAGAAATATAAAAAATTATAAACCAGCACTATTACAAAAAAATATATATGACACCTCGGACGTGAAGAACTTGCCACTTAACACATCGGTGATATAAAAACCGGGAGGTAAAGTTATATGCACTTGGATTCGAACCCTAAAAGCCGCTATTTCATTATTTTCAAAACTAATGTATCTTACCTCTCGATTTATCCATAAACCCGAGGGGTAAGATTATTTCTTTTTTAAAAAAAAAAAAAAAAACTAGTTACATTGTTTACCTATAATATTAATACATTAATTTATTTACAAAGTACATTGTTTACCCAGAATATTACATTGTTTATTCAGAATATTAAAATAAATATCATTTTTCCTAGAGATCTAGATAAAAATCAAATATCCTGAAGATCTATATTTTAGATCTACGAATCATTGAAACTTGGTTATGATCAAATGATGGGTGTCAATATATTTCCATGGCTTTGTATTTATTTGATTCTCATGCAAAACAAAATAAGAGTTAGATAAATAAAATCAATATTCATATATATGATTTTCTGCTCAATTTAATATTTAAGAAAACAAACCTTAAACTCAAGTAATTTTATGCTCTTGCAATCCATCTTAGAGAAATTTTCCAAGTGTCTTTAGGTTTCAAGCACTTCATGTTTTATTTAAATTAAATTTTCAATATTCAACATGCTTTTAGATTGGATGTCTTTTAGGTTTAACATGGATCACTAATGGCAGATTCTTGAACATTAATAATCATTAAATAGACGACAAGTATTTGTTTAAGGCCGGTGAATTTCCTAAAAAAACGTTTAAATATCACCTCGGTTCAAATCAAAAATCGAGGTGAATAAACTTTTTTTTTACATTGTTTACACAGAATATTAAAATACATTGTTTATGACAAATCTTTGGTGATATCCAAATTTTGTTGCATACCATCTGTTCCCACCTCTCTTTGGCGCGGCTACATATAAGTTAGTATTAGGATAAAATATGTTTAACGAGTGTTTTATAGTAAAATCTGATTATTATACCCCTCAGTTTTATATGAAAATTGAGGTACATTATCTTTTTATTTTAAGGACGACGAATATCCTAAAAAACGCTTAATTATTACTTTTTTTGAAATTACATTGTTTACACATAATATTAAAATAAATTGTTAACACCAAATCTTTACATTTATTACAGAATATTTTCGTTGATATCTAGATTTTATTGTATACCCTTTGTTCCCCCAAAAACTCCATAACTTATCCAACTTCTGATAAGTTATATGTTCTAACAATGATAACTTTTCTTTTCAAAGATTGAAATCTCTTCTTTGTTTAACTTGAAGCAAGAATGATTTTCTGCACTTTTCAAAGGTTGAGTTCTCTTCTTTGTGTAACTTGAAACAAGAATGATTTTCTGCACTTGCAATCTATCAACTGAGTGCTTTTGTTCCGAATTGTGATTATATTTCAAAAGCTTAAATAATTTTGATAAATATGAAAAAACATTTTTTAATATTAATTATTATTATTATTATTATTAACAATTATTATTTATTTTATTTATGATTTGTAACCGTTTGACTTGATTTAGTCAAATCCTTGACTTTTCTCTCTCTCTCTCTCTCTCTCTCTCTCTCTCCCCATACATAACAACTCATCTACTTTTATAAGACGAGAACATACAGAAAGAAAGAAAATTATTTTTGTCTTCTATTCCTTATTCATTTAAGTTGCTCCTAGTTACATCTTTCAGTCATTTTAAAGATGATTTCTTGTTGTTCTGATTCCCCAAAGTGTTATTAAGAATTTGAGAAGAACCTGTTGATAAATCCTTAAGGACAATGTACTTACACGCCTCAGATTTATATATTGGTTTATTGTTTTGCAAGTTCAATGGTTCTTATAATGAGAAGAGATGACTGAATTATATTGGTGGTCAAATTTCTACAACAATCTTAAGGATTTATCTTATCATTGTCAAAAGACGGAGGATGGATCTCATGGCCCAATCATATACAAATTAAATAAAACTCAAGAATTTTCTTTTCATGGTTGATTTTGTTACACCATTTTAGGTTTTATCCTTTTAAACTCTTTCATTAAATTGTGCATTTTTAAATGTTTTGTCGTTGCTGAAACATATGAAATGATCGAGAGAAACACGTGAAATATAAATTTAATTATTTAAAAATAATCTTACCATTGATGTATATATATTTTGTGCATTTGAGATAATTAAAAAATATTTGTGAGATAACATATTTAATGAGTATCGTGAAAATATTTGTAAGATAATTTTTAATTACATAAAATATTTGAAGATATAATATGAATTATAATATTACTTTTAATGGATGGACCATTGTATTAAATTAAGACAATGGTGTTAATTGAATATGCTCCCAATGAGAATAAATATATAAGTATATTTATTTATTTTTTAACCAATGAAAATTAATCACTCGAAGTCATTCAAACAGACTTGCAAAATAAATATTTAAATACTATATTTATCATTATTGATAGTAACATCAATTAATAATCTAAGAAGACTTGAATAGTTTAATATGAGAATTTTAGAGTTACTCTAAGATTATTAAAATATCTAAAACTGTGGTAAAACTTTGGGGTGTTATTTATTATACTTGTGAGATTCTTAACTCACTATGTTGTATTAAAATGATAAAACGATGTTACATGAATTTAAATTATATGAAATCTACATGTGACCATACTTATCTTTACTTAATGTGGTGGTGTTGTCATTTGAAAGTCATTAAATAGACATGTATGATAAATTCATAAGAGAAATTATTTATATCTTCTTTAAGATGATATTTTCGTTGGAATTGATGTCACTTAGATATTTCAGCAGACCTGTGTATAGTTAATTGCGAAGACCAAGTTTATTGTTATATACTTGAGTAAATATATGAGATTGATTGACGACTTAGAGACGTTTTAGTCAATGTCTATTAATGGGAGAAAATATGTCTTTCTAATTTGTGTATAAATTAGCTATTGAATAAAGAGGTAATATCCTCTATTTATGTGATGTGAGATCAAAGTGATCTTAGTCGATCCTCTAACAAAATTCTTATGAAGAAATTGATTTGTGAACACATAGAGGAGAATTAAACCTAAGCCTATTGAAACTAATAAGTGATGGGAACCCAACTTTGTGACTGGAGATTCCATGAAAAAGGTTCATATGGGTAAGAACAAGTCACTTGTTAGTTCTTCTAGCACAAATATTATTTGATTAATTTTTGTTTGAGTCCTTTTCCTATGGTGTAAGTGAGAAAGTGTTAGACATTGCATTAGTGAGAGGATAAGCTTATGTAGCTTTCAATGAATTTTATATCTTTTATTAGTGGTGTATAATTTACACCATACAGTTAATGAAATTACCTATATAGAGCACTCATGAAAATAATCAGGCACGTGTATGGCCTATTAGTGCACCACAACATCAACAACAAGAACTGTGAAGGTGTAATGTGAGTGATGGATCTCTGACACACATTAAGTGAATTTGATTCATATAACTTGCTACAACAATTTCATTGTACGTTAAGTACTATTATTCTAAAACTAGTTCATATAGCTTGCTACATTAGTTTGATGCATCACATTCACGATGTTAATCCAAGAATTTTTCATTTTATTTTTCTTTTGAACTTTTGAAATATATGGGGGATTGTTGCAAATTGTGATTATATTTCAAAAGTTTAAACAATTTTGATAAATATGAGAAAATATATTTTAATATTATTTTTTATTATTATTAACAATTATTATTATTCATTTTATTTATGATTTGTAACCGTTTGACTTGACTTAGTCAAATCCTTGACTCCCTCTCTCTCTCTCTCTCTCTCTCTCTCTCTCTCTCTCTCTCTCTCTCTCTCTCTCTCACTCTCACTCTCACATATATAACAACTCCTCTACTTTTATAAGACAAGAACATACAAAAATAAAAAAAACTATCTTTGTCTTATATTCCTTATTCATTTAAGTTGTTCATGGTTACATCTTCCAGTCATTTTAATGTTCATTTTGTGTTATTCTGATGCCTCATAGTCTTCTTGAGAATATGGGAAGAACTTGTTTAATTCTGAGGGATTTGCGCTTATGAGGCGGATAAATTCTTAAGAAGTGTACTTACACACTTCAGGTTTATGTAATGGTTTATTGTTTTGGAGGTTCGATAATTCTTATAATGAGAAGAGATGATTGAGTTATATTGGTGGTCGAATTTCTACAACAACTTTTTCAAAGGTTGAGCTCCCTTCTTTAACAGATGGTTGTTCTAAAAATACAACAACAACATCAACTCCATTATGTGAGATAGATTGTAAGAGCTGAAAAAATATTTTGTTTAAGATAGAAGAACGTTGAAAATTTTTATGTCTTGCAATCCATCCTAAAGAATGATGCATGCGAATTTGGGGTGGCTTCATATAAGTATGAATTAAGGTAAAATATGTTTAACGAGTGCTTTTATAGTAAAATATGATTACTTTATCCCTCGATTAAATTGAAAACTGAAAGGATAGATTGTTTAGTTTACACTTATAAACAAATATGTGGTTTTTACTTTTATAAACAATAAAATATTACGCGTCTTGGCATTATACTTTTTTTTTTGCTGACGTGGACACTTCGTCATAAAATATATTATTTGCAGTACTGCAGAAAAATAAATTCTTTTATAGGAAAAATGTGTGTATAATTTTGCAGTAGTAAAAAATAATTTTGATTAAATTGAGTATATACAAATAATTTTAATTAAAAGTGAATTTGATATAAAATAATTTATATTTATATTAAAAACAAATTACACAATAAATATTTCAGTATAAAAATCACATATAACTCTATTCAACAAGAACCAAATATATCAATGTCACTTTTAAACATTCATTTTGATTTCTAAGTCATCCAAACGTGAAATTAAACTTAGAATAAAAAGGCAATGTCATACTTTTCTAAAATTAAACTGCCATACAATTCCAATAGACATGTACTTATTCAAAGAAGATAATAAAGATAGGGAGAAGAGCATGGCTGAAGTGGATCTGCAGGAGAGAAGAACAAAGAAAGTTAAGGACGGAATGACGAGTTTGCTTGAGGAAGGTATCTCATTTTCGTGATATCATCGCTGGAAGGGGTAGAGATGAGATGGAAGAGGATCATGGTAGCAACCAAGGGGATGTGGGAGATCCGGACGGTGAGTTTGGGGAAACCACAGTGGAGGAAGAATTAATAGGTGGGTATGAGTTCCCTAACATCTTCTTTTCGGAGAAGGAGGAGAAGCGAATCATGAGACCATGGAAGAGAGGTGTTATAGTAAAGCTGCTAGGGAAAATAATCGGTTACAAAGCACTGGAGAATAGATTAAATCAAATGTGGGCGCTCTCCGTGTTTGGTGATCGTATAGGGCGTACGGTGAAGGTGGATAAGACTACTATCAAGCCGGAGAGAGGCAAGTATGCTCGTATTTGTGTCACTGTTAATCTTTCCAAACCTTTGCTTGCTATGCTAAGAATACAAGGTAGCAGCTATAAGATTGAGTATGAATGGTTGCACTTACTTTGCTTGGCATGTGGTCGATATGGCCATTATAAGGAGAATTGTCCTATAATAATGAAAGGAAAGCAAGTAGCGGGTGAAAGTAGTAGTAATGGTGGAAGAAACTGCAATGAGATGGTGAATGATGTCAATGGTAGTCAAGGAGGATGTGGGATAGAAGAAGGCCCTTGGAGAATTGTCCAAAAACAGAAGAGGGAGAGGAAGATGGGAGATAGCCGGAAGAACAGTGCTCCGGGGAACGTTAACGGAGGAGTTAATATGGGAGGATCACATTTTCATATTTTAGGAAATGATGAGCAAGCATTTATTGGTGAGTATAATAAGATTAATGAGAAGATTCTTCTTGATTTGGAAAAGGACAAGACAGAAATAATGGTTCCTAATTTTCCTATATTAGATGAGGTTTTAAATGGCAATATAGGTGGCAAGTGTGCAGGTAAAGAAGGAATTAATGTAGGGAATAATAATAAGGAAGATATTCTAGATTCACTAACGAATATGGGAATAAATGGTGGGGCCGGAGAAACATTAAATGGTAACCTGGGACATAGGATCGGTAACAGAAAGCTAAAGCTGAACCCCAAAAACAAGAAAATAACTTTAGCAACACGTGGAGGCATACAATTAAAGCAGAAAGCTAGTGAAGTTAGTAGATCAGAGGTGGAGGAAATTCTTGGAAACCTTTTATCTGGTGATGCTATCGAGACAAATAAATATGACTTTTTTAGCTTAAAGAGGAGAAAGAACATAGAAGTAGTAGGAACAAGTGGCATGCATGTTGTGGCAGATAACCATGCAACAGAAGAAGATATTGATATTGATAAACCTCCAGACGTAAGAAAAAATGTTCGTAGCACTTTCTCCTTTCCTATTGAGGATCCTCTTTCTAGGGAGCACTCAAAGGAGGCTGATGGGGATACTATTGTTAATGAACCAGTTGGTTATGATGAGGATATTGAGATTATCAAAGAGACTCCTTGCTGAGCTGGGATCTTTTATTCACCTTGCAGATTTGTTTTTATGATGAGTACAAACATTAAAATTATGTGTTGGAACTGTAGACGAGCTGCAGGTAAAGCTTTTAATAGATATTGTAAACAGTACTTGGATAATCATAATCCTAGTGTGTTAGTGATCATGGAGACAAGGTGTGATCCTCTTAAAATAAAGAAGGTGTTAATGAAGCTGGGTTTTGATTCTATGGAATATTCGTAGAATTTGGGGTTTGCTGGTGGTATTGTTATAGCTTGGAAGACTAGTGACATTAGTATACAGATTCACAAGAAACACAATCAATTCATTCACTCTAAAGTGCGGATGGATCATATGGAGGATTGGTGGTTAATGGTCGTTTATGCTAGCCCTAATGATAATTGTAAGAAGTTGCTTTGGGAGGAGTTGAAGACTTTATCAAGGAACTTAATTGGTGGTTGGATGGTTGCTGGTGATTTTAACGATATTGATGCGGTTCAAGATAAGAAAGGTGGTTTGCCCGCTTCTATACTCAGATGTCAAAAGGTGAGGGACAGAATGGAGGATTGCAAGTTTTTATAATATGGAGGCCCGTGATCCTAAATTCACGTGGAGAGGTCCGATTTACCATGGTGGACAACAAATTTATGAAAAACTCGATAGAACCCTGGGCAATGATGAATGGAAATTCAGTTCCCTGATGCTTTCGTCCAGGTCTTGGTGCGTGTTGATTTCTCAGATCATCATCCTATTCTCATTCATCTTCATGATAATTATCAACAGTTTCAGAAGAGGCCTTTTAGGTTGGAAAGTGCTTGGCTCATGCATGACTCTTATCAACACATGCTGCAAGAAGTTTGGCAAGAGGATCAGTCCCTCATTCACAATCTCAGTAATGTGGTCAAAGGTATTGATTAGTGGAAATTTGAATCATTTGATCAAGTTATTAGAAAGAAGAAGAGTTTGATGAGACGTCTAGAAGGTGTGCAAGTTAAGCTTCAGTGTAAGGATAATTATGGTGGCATGAGGAAACTTGAGAAACAGCTGCAGAAGGAATTAAGCGATATTTTGAGTAAAGAAGAAATGATGTGGTTTCAGCATTCTCGAACAATGTGGTTAGCCAACGTTGATCGTAACACTAAATATTATCATATGAAAACCTTAAATAGTAGAAGAAGGAATAAAATTGTGACACCTAAAAAACAATTTTCATGTCCTCATAGTTGGTGTAGCTGGAGTCAAACACCTATCACATTCCCTAAGCTCACTGATGAGAACTTGCAATCTCTAAAGGAAGACATTAGCGTAATGGAAGTTAAACAAGCTCTTTTCTCCATGAAGCCATGGAAAGCTCCTGGTCCTGATGGCTTTCCTCCGGGGTTTTATCAAAAGTCCTGGAAAACTTTAGGCTCATATTTGATTCGTTTTGTTCGAGAAGTTTGGAAGAATCCTAGTATGATGTTGGAGTTTAATAAAACGGATATTTGTCTTATTCCTAAAGTTTAGCAACCCAGTTCCGCGACACAGTTCCGTCCCATTTCCTTGTGTAACACGATGTATAAAGTTATTAGTAAAGTGGTTGTTGCTAGACTTAAACCTCTCATGTCCCAGCTGGTGTCCCCTCTCCAAACAGGATTTGTCCCAGGCTGATCTATACATGAAAATATCATCATAGCTAAGGAAGTCATGCATTCCATGCAAAAGAAGAAAGGGGGGAAAGGTTATTTTTCCATTAAAATAGATCTTTAGAAAGCGTATGATAAGCTGAATTGGGAGTTCATTTAGAGAATTCTTGAGGAAATAGAGCTGCCAAAGGATATTATGCATGTTATTATGCATGGAGTGACAAGCGTTGAAACTAATGTAAATTGGAACGGGAACAAAAATGATTTCTTTCGTCCGCAACGAGGAATCAGACAAGGAGATCATATATCCCCATACCTCTTTGTTCTTTGCATGGATAAGTTAACTCACTTAATCGATTATGCTATCCAAATGAAGCATTGGAAGCCATTTTAGATTGGTAGAAGTCGAACCTATATTTCACATCTCATGTTTGTTGATGACTTGCTAATCTTTGGAGAAGCAAGTGAAGCCCAGGTGAATTGTGTGAAGAGTACTCTTGATCAGTTTTGTCGTATGTCGGGGAAGGAGATTAGTAAGGAGAAATCAAACATTATGTTTTCAAAAAATGTTTCTCGTAGCGTGAGGAGTAAGTTGGGTCATCTCTCTGTTTCTAATATGTTATTGATCAAGTGGCCAATAAACTTTCAGGTTGGAAAGCAAGAACCCTGTCCTTTGCTGGTAGGGTGACTTTAGCTAAAAGTGTCATCGAAGCCATCCCTGTTTATCCTATGATGACTAACTCTCTCCCTAAAGCTTGTATCAAGGATATCCAAAAGATTCAGAGAGCTTTTATCTAGGGTGACACTGATGCCAAAAGGAAATTCCATGCTGTTAGCTGGGAGAAGGTTACCAGAGCCAAATGTGACAGAGGCCTTGGGATTAAGGACCTTAACACAATGAACAAAGCTTGCATTTTGAAGCTTGGTTGCAAAATCGTAAATGGAGAGGAAGACTTGTGGTGCACTGTTATGAGAAGTAAATACCTGACTGGTAGTAATAGTGGGAGAATTCATTCTAAGCAGTCAGATTCTAAACTTTGGAAGAAGATTGTCAGGACTTCTACTCATTTAATGGACCTGGGCATTTGGAGAATAGGAGATGGTGCTTCTACCAATCTGTGGAAGCAATGCTGGATCGAGAAAGGCTTGATTATAGCATATTTGGTGGATGTTATACATAGTGAATTAGCTAACGTTACTATTAAAGATTTAATAGATGGTTCAGGAGGATGGAATTGGAATGTCTTGAGCTGTCTTCCTTACAATGTGCAATTGAAGATTGTTGTTGTGCTGCCTCCAATGGTGGACAATAGTAGTGATAAGTTTGTTGTTGCAACCGATGACGATTTCAATTTCTCTATCAGCCGTATGTACAAGATTCTGGATGACATAAGGGATGAATCTGATTGTAAGGTGTGGAAGAAAATCTGGAAGTTAGAGGTGCCTGAAAGAGTCAGGATCTTTGTGTGGATTCTTCAACATGACCGTTTACTCACCAACCACCGTATCAATGCCTCCAGTTTTGGGCTAGAGGGTTGTCCTTTGTGTGGAGCTGTTAGCGATACATCCATGCATGCCTTGCGGGACTGTTTCATCGTGAAGGGCTTTTGGGATAGTATTACCCGTTTTACACTAACTTATGATTTCTTTAATGCATGTTGGCACGACTAGATCAAGCTTAACATTTTCAATAATCCTGTTGAGTATCCCAACTGGTGCAATGTTTGGGCTACTAGTTGTCATACTCTATGGTCTTGGAGAAACAAAGAAGTTCATGATAGAAACTATGCAAGACCTTCAATGGCTCGAGAGGTGATAGACGACAAAGTTTTCCAATACAAGCAGGCTATGCTCTTGAGGATTAAAGTCATGGAGAGAAATAAGGAGCAGCAACTCGTTCTTTGGAGTGCCCCATTTACTCCCTTTGTGAAGCTTAATGTGGATGGAGCCCGTGGTAATGATGGTATTTTTGGTTGTGGAGGGATCCGTAGGAACAATCAAGGCGACTGGTTAGGTGGTTTTGCCAAGAATATTGGTTATTGCAGTACCCTAATTGAAGAGATATGGGGCATTTACACTGGCACTAAAATGGCTATTGATCTTGGCTTTAAAAAAGTTGTCATTGAGTCTGATTCTCGCAAAGCTGTAGATTGCATCAACAAGGGCAGCAATAACAACATTGTTGTGGGAAGCTTGATAAATAGCATTAGTAATTTGATGCTTCAGCTAGACAAAGTGGAGATCTATCATATTTATAGGGAGGTAAATGGTTGTGCTAACCTTCTTGCGCTCGAGGGTAAGAAGTTGAAAGAAGAACTCATTTTCTATAGTAATGCCCCCCTTGGATGCTTCATCTTATGAATAGGGATGATAAGGGTGACTATGTTGTTAGGACTATTCCTTTGTAGTTTTCTTGCTTTTTGGGCTTAGGCCCTCCCTTGTAACAAAAAAAATAAATAATAAAGACGTGTTTATTTTAACTTTAAAAAAACCTTTCTATTTAAAAAAGTTATTTTTCATGAAATAATTTTTAAAGTATTAAAAAAATAATTTATTTATTTTATAAATTAGAAGACTAGTTTTGACATTTAATAACATAAATATACATTATTATTAAAGATTAAATTTTAGTCAAAATTACATAATTTTATAAAATAATATATCTAAAAAATATTTTTATGAAAATTTATTTAAAATATCTTCAAATGTAAGTGGGATTTTGAAATTTTGATATAAAAAAGTATAAGTAAAATGAAAAAATAACTAAATAATATTTTATGAAAAATATTCAAACTAATTCCTCATTTAAATTTTATTACTTCTTTATATAACTATTTAATTTAAAATATATAATACTATAGTTATATATTTTTTTAAACACTAAAACAAATTGGCGCTAAGCTTTTGATTTTTTTTTTTTAAATGAATGTAAGTATAGACTTTTAAATTTGAGAACTTTAACCTTACAAATAGACATTGTTGATTTTTTGAGGAGTTTATTGTTCATTTTCACTTAAGGTGTTAGCTCTGTGTTAGTTTAACATTATTTATTATAAAATATTGAGCTCAATTTTTTTAAAATAAAGTTCTGAAATAATTATTAAAACTATTTTAATTCATACAGTTTTCACCTTCATTCTATTTAAAACTAAATTTGAGGAAGAGTACAAATAAAATCCCACATCAAATATAATAAAGAGAAATACAATATATTTCTTTTAATACTACAAATTTTTATTAAAAGATTAAAAAATTAGAATTTAAAACAAGTGAATACAAAAAATAATTCAACAACAAGATAGATAGTGCAATTAAATTCTATCTCCTGATGATAGACAACCTGCCTGCAAGTCTAATCTCTGACTATACATCTGCCTTTCCCTTTCACCTTTAATTTCTCCTATTTCCTTGCAGAGGGTAATTTCTTGACTTTCCACACACTTTTTTCCCTTTATTCTTTCACCTTCAAACTTACTTAAAAACAATTTATGGCTCTCCATTCCCCCCACATAATAATTTCCTCTCTCTCACACATACACATCAACATTCACACTGCATTATATTATTATTTCCTTTAGTCTTATTTATAAAGGAAAATTCATTTTTTATATTTATTAAATAATTAAAATATCTAAATAATATAATAGATCAGATATAATATTTATTTAATAAATTTAAAATTTTAATTTTTTTCTTATAATAGAACCAAACGAAGTATAAATCAATGTATCACTATTTAACATTCGTATGAAATTCGTATGTCACATGTCAAAATAATTTTTTATATATTGAAAAAATTAAATAATTCTCTTGCCATAAAATAATTTTTATCTTTTTTTTTTAATTAGCGTCTAATATTTGTATGACGCACATTATATTTTTCATCAATTAATATTTGAGAATAAATATTTTTTTCTTTATTTTAACACACTTTATATAATTCTTTGAAAATTAATTTACAAAAATATGATTAATATAAAATTAAATACATCAATTTTAATTATTATATTTTTAATTTTTTAATAATAAATAAATAAATATTAAATTATATCATATATGATGCAAAAAATATTATATTTTTTTATAAAATCAGTGTCTTAGTGCCTGTGTGTATGGTGTGTATGGTGTGAGGAGTATCTGAGTAGTATATATTAATTGCCAAAGAAAGAAACTTATATATAAATTATCACCTAATAGCCTTTAGAACATTAAACATTGATCACTATGACAGATCCTCAATCTAACTTTTTTGATGAATGGTTCAATTTCATGCTCCACCACCCTAATCATCATCATCATCATCATCATCATCAACCCTCCTCCTCCTCCACCACAATTAATCCTCCTTCTTCTCCTCCTCTTAGAGAAGCTCTTCCTCTCATTAACAAGCTAAGTCTCATAAATCATCAACAAAATGAACCCTCAAACTCAAACTCAAACACCTTTAACACCACCTCAGTACAAAATGAATATAATCATCATCATCATCATAATCATGTTGATGATGATGGTGATGAAAGTGTTACTGTTGCCCTACAAATAGGGCTTCCTAGAATGAATACTAACTCTTCTTCTGAATTTGGATCAAGAATGGTCTCATCAGAAATGGCTGAAAAAGATGAAGTTAATATGGTTTCTGAAAACCCTTTGGAGAAATTGAACAAGGGTCAGTATTGGATTCCAACTCCTTCTCAAATTCTCATTGGTCCTACACAATTCTCATGTCCTGTCTGCTCTAAAACTTTCAACAGATACAACAATCTTCAGGTACTATTACTATGTTTGGTTTTGCTTTCAATTATTGCTTTCAAAATAATTTCACTCTAAAAAAAATAAAGCTACGAGTCCTAGCTTCAAGTTAAACCTGAGCTGAACAAAGTTCATCGTCAAAATATAGGTTTACATTATGTTTAAATTGACGGTGAATTTTAAAAAAATCATAATAACACCGAGATTTTGTTGAAGATCTGAAGTGTAAAGTGACCTAAGTTGAAAGGAGTTTCACCGTCGAAATAAAATGAATTTCTTTATGTTTAAATTGACAGTGAATTTGACATAACTTCGGTAGGACCGAAGTTTTCTTGTTTAAAGTTTTTGTTTCGAAACTTCTATATTATACCTTCTTCTCTTTTAAAATTTTTCTCTAATTAATTTCATCTTAATTTTTTGCATTAAAAATAAGATAGGTTTTTTTCTTCTTATATCATATGAGTATAATGAATCATTATGGTTTTTCTGTGTATATATCCCTTTTGCATGGTCTTCTTTTTAGTTACTATTTGATTTCAGACTCAGCAGTACACTTTAATTAATTTCTGGTTTCTATGAACTATTCTTTCATCATGTCACCTAGAACATTGTGCTGCACCAGTACTGCAAATCAGTGAATTGAAAAGAAATTATTAATACTAACAAACAATGTTTCTTTCATTATTCATATGTTTCTCATCAGAAGTACTGCATAAATAGTAGATCAATTTTAAGGTAATAATTAGATAGTTATTTTAGTTACTTGTTAGAGAAATTTGAAACCAACATTTCCTGAATTTTCATACTTTTCATCTTTTTATATGTTCAGTAAAACTCAAATGCTCATCTTAATTTCTTTTTCTGCAAAACTTTGGTTTTTCTTGTACAGTTTCTAAATTTGTCCTTTTTTATTTGCATATCATGAACTCATTGAATGAAAATTTTGTCCATTATTGAATATACTATTTAATTTCAGAGAATCATAAGTCTGAAGGTAAGACACAATTTGCACACATAAAATGATTCTAGAGTAAATATTTTATATATGTAGTCACTACTTTTAATTCTAGTAAATTAAACTAGGTTTTTAAAAACGACTCGTTACTGCAAAAACAGTCACGGCAAAACGGTATTGAAAGGTGCTGATATTATCTTATACCGTTATTTATTATTTTTATAATGAAAAATAAACTAATTGTGTTTAATTTATACCGCGACGATTATAATCAATATTGCAACGCCTGTATAGATCGAAATCGTGAAAGTCTTTAAGTGACTACATTGCTATGGTGGGCGTTATTTAAAACCGTGCATATTAAAGAGAAGTTTTAGGTTTTTCATCAGAACTTTTTCATTAATTTATGTATTGAGTAGTTAAATAAAGGGGGCATGTTTTATGGATTTTCAGATGCATATGTGGGGACATGGATCTCAATACAGAAAGGGACCAGATTCTCTAAAAGGAACACAACCAACAGCAATGTTAAGGCTTCCATGCTACTGTTGTGCACCAGGATGCAAGCACAACATTGATCACCCAAGAGCAAAGCCTCTCAAAGATTTTAGAACACTTCAAACACATTATAAGAGAAAGCATGGTATAAAACCTTACATGTGTAGAAAATGCGGAAAATCGTTTGCAGTGAAAGGTGACTGGAGAACACATGAGAAGAATTGCGGCAAAATTTGGTATTGTTTATGTGGTTCCGATTTTAAACATAAAAGGTCTCTTAAGGATCATATTAAAGCCTTTGGTTATGGTCATGGTGCTTTTGGTATTGATTGCTTGCAAGAAGAAGATGAAGTGGGTTCAGAAATTGAACATGATGGTGGTGGAAGCTCAATGTGAAAAAAGATGGAAAAATAAAAACTGAGGTGAATAATTCTTACCGATTTCACATACATACTATGAAACAGCGATACTAATTTGAAAAAAATAACGTAACTATATGTCTCGTGTCAAGCATCGAACATATTTTCATCGAACATATATTAAAAAAAATTAATGTAACCATATGTACCAGTGTCAGATATAAATACGTTTTTATATGAGATGTAAGCATTGTATAAGATAAGTTTCTTTGTGATTTTTATTGTGTTTTTCTAGTTCATAATTTATGATGTAGTACATAGCAACTTTAATATATTGTGTACTATTTTGAATAATGATTTTTATTTTTTTTTAATAAAGTTTAAATCTATAGTATCATTTTGTTTCTCTTGCTGATGAATCTATAGTTCATTTGAGTAGGAACAAATCCTTCACTGAGAATTCTATGTCCATGTTTGACCATAATAAATACAGTCATGACTCTTTTTGAAAATTATGAGTGCTTTATATTTATTTATGGAATCTGGAAATTTATGCTATGTATGTGTTGTGAACAGTTTTGTATTAGGGTTTATGGTTTAATTTCAATGAGATAAATCACTTGTATATTTGTTTAATGAGATTAATAAGCCAAAGTTGAGGGTTAACATTTTTATGGCTGATGAAGATATAATATATAGTTGATTAAAAGATATATATTTGCTAAGTCACACAACTATTGCAAGGAAAGAAATAGGAGGAATTTTATAGGGTGTCTTATCACAGAGAGGGATGGTTGATTCGAGAGTGAAGGAAGAAGTGTGAAGACATTTTTATGAGAAATTCTGTGAACCAGAACAGGGAAGACTCACTCTTGATGGGATTGATTTCAAAGTTTTGTCTCATTCTAATGTATGTTTCTTGGAAGAGAGTTTTCCTGACCATGAAATCAAAGAAGTGGTTTGGTGTGTGAGGGGTCTAACAGTCCAGAGTCCGGGTTGGAATGGATAAATATTTATTTTCATAAGGAGTTGTAGGCACTTTTTTAAGGATGATTTTGTCACAGGTTTATTAAGAACTTTCACAGTAAGGCAAAACTGTCAAAATCTATCACTTCTTCGTTTTAAACCTTGATTATGAAGTTGATAACTACTACGGAAAACACATTTAACAGCGGTTGAGAAAGATATATAATTACGCAGGACTAGACATTGTTATGTAGCTTGTGGTAATATATGCACATTCTTTAATAATGATTATTCCTAATTACCGTTGTAATATTATGCGTGAATAAATGCCAAACGTTTCATACGAGAATCAACACTACACCATTTTTGAATTGTTATCAAAACTTGTATTATGAGTATACAATAAATTTGAACAGCTCGAGGTATGTCATCTTTCCAACTTCCAAAAAGAATAGAAAGCGTATAAAATTAAAAAAACAATAATTAATGAGCATCTTTGATTTTTAAACTTCCAAGAAAAGAAGATGAAGAATCAGAAGGAATAATATAAAAGCGGAAGAACCAAAACACAGAAACAACTTCATTCAAAGGAATCAACATGTGTTATCCTGCTCAAGCTACCAACAATGTTGAGAATCCAAATGTTGTTATAGAGGATGTTGTGGTGCAAAACCAGCATCAGCCTCAAGATATTGTTGTAGATGGTGTTGTGGTGCAAAACCAGCATTAGATTCAAGATGTTACTGAAGAGGGTGATGTGTTTAGACTAATGAAAGCTCTCAAAAGAAGAAGATGAAGAAGAAGAAGGTTAAGGAAAATAATTAATTTTTTATTTTGATGATGATGATGATGAGGCCCACAATGATTGGTCTAAATTTATCTCAGCGAGAGGGTTTAGATATGATAATGGTTTTTGATTATGTAATGAAAGTTTATGTAATAAAGTTTTAATCTTTCTGTTTAACTATCTTAAGGTTATCAACTTAACATCTTAAACTATCAACTTAAACTACAAATTGGTTAAACTAATTAACAAACAGATAATTGTAATTGAAAATTCAACAGTTTGCGATGAACTTACTCGTAAGAAACCGTCTTTTAGTTGCATTCATGTCAAGTTCCCTGCATCTTCAACTATTACATTTCATAACAAAGTAAATATTAAACAAAAAGAAGATAAGAATCGGTGTAAAATTTTCAAATTTCAAACCCTACTTCAACTATTGTATTTCATAACAAAGTAAATATTAAACATGAAGGAGATAAGAAAACACAACAACTTCAAATTTCCAGAAAATCTCTCTGACTTCAGTTTGTTCTTCAAATTCTTGTTCTTCTTTTTTTAATCTTCATACATAACCTTCAAATAACCCACAACTTCCAACTCTGACTTCATATTACTCTCATCTTCAATCCCAATTTTTCTCTCATGTCTTCATCCCATATGAACAAATTACATGTTTCATCACTCCTCCAAAATGGACATCTCCAAAAAGTCTTCCTTTATTTTGTCCCGTCTTGCATTGGTACGAAATCATACGACTATCACAACTCTAAAAAAATTCCAGATTTAGATTTTATAATGGAAGAAGACATAGTAAAACCTTTGGATGAATTTGTCTTCAAATGCGACATTTGAAACGAAACTGAACAACAATAATGAGTATGTGTGTTCTTGTCTTCTTCCCGGCGATGTCGATGGCGCTGGTGTTAGGGTTTATTTCTTTTTTCAGTGGAAAAATGGATACTTGGTGTTTAACATATTTAAAGAAGCGCCAGTGTGTAACAACGATTTTATAAAGGATCCGTAGTGATATATCTATTATTTTTAATTAAATATAAATAAAATCTAATAGGCGCGTATTAACGTAAAATGGATTAACTATTTGAGGAACCTGAGGATCAGAACCAAGATAGTTGGGTTATATCACCACAGTTAGGTAATTAACTGTAATTGTAACCTTAAAATTTTTAATAAAAAAATAAAAACAATTGTTAGCGCGTGAGTTTAGAAGTGTCACCACGGTTTTGGGCGAACCGTGGCGACTTTGGCGTTGTTGTTTTCGCGTTTTGTACCCTCAAGGTCTAGATGATTTCAGACCCATATACTAAAAAGGATTGTTTACTTTTTAAGGTCTACTTTGAGAAGGCTTACGATAGGGTGAATTGGAATTTCCTCAGATATATGATGAAAATGATGGAGGCTTGCATCTTTTCGAGTCATATGTTTGTATTAGTTAATGGGAGTCCTACTGTGGATTTTGAGGTTGGCAGGGGATTAAGGCAAGGTGACCTTTTATCACCTTTTCTCTTTGTGATCATAGTTGAAGGTTTAACACGTGTGATTAAGAAAGCTTCAAAGATAGGAGAATTCAAAGGCTTCAAAGTTTATGATAGAGTTAATGTTGCTATTCTCCAATTCGCTAACGTTATGTTGCTCATAGGAGAAGGGAATTGGAAAATGTATGGTCTACTAAAGTTGTTTTAAGATGGTTTGAACTGGTCTCGGGTTTAGGAGTAAACTTCAACAAAAGTAGAATCATAGGGATTAATATTAGTCCTCATTTTTTGTCAGCTGCTACCAAATTTTAAATTTGCGGGATTGAAGACAAAGCTTTTACCTTCCTTAGAATCCCCATAGGCTCAAATCCAAGGAGAGTCAAGGTGTGGAATCCTTTTTTGGATAAGTTGAGATTAAGAGTCCCAAAGTGGAAAGGAAGATTGTTGTCTACGAGAGGCAGAATAACTCTTATAAAATTTGTTCTTAATAGCCTTTCCATATTTCTTTTTTCTTCCTACAAGGCGCCGATGAAGATTTGGAAAGATATTGAGAAAATTCAACAAATTAAGTTTCTTGTCGGGTAGTTCTGAAGATCAAAACAAAAAATTCACTGGGTTAGTTGGAAACAAGTCTGCAGACCTAACACTCAATGGGGTCTAGAGGTAAAGAACATAGAAGGTTTTAACTATGCTTTGCTTTATAAATGGAGATGGAGGATGTAGGTGGAAAAAGGATAATCTGGGTGGATATTTTACGGGCTAGATACATTATTCTTTCTAATCAGGTTCTATCTGGAGAAAGTAGTAATTCTTGAAGACCCAATCATGGTGGAAGGATATTATGTCGCTCAACAAGAGGACAAGCAACTCTGTTATTAATTTTGCAGGAAACATACTTTTCTCTCTCGAATCGGGGAAATATACTTTATTTTGGATGGTAAACTGGTGCATAAATAATAGTTTGAATTTTTCTTTCTCTGACTTGTTCCGCGTTAGCAGTAAGCAAGATGCAATGATGAAGAACATGGGGAGCTGAAACAATAGTGGCTAGCAGTGGGGAGATTTAGGAATCACATGTTCTTTCGAGGATCACATGCAGGCTGATTTGCGGGATCAACTTCTGGTTTTGGCTGAGCTTATGCCAGAGAGAAATGTTAAAGATACAATATTATGGGAATTAGATAGCTTGGCATGGCACACTGCCAAATCCAGTTTCACTTTGATCTCTACTGACAAGTTTGTAGAAGATCAAGAAAAAGTATTGAAGAAACTTTTTCCAATCTTTGGAAAATTCATGTTCCCTTTGTAGAGATTGTTAGTCCTTTTGAATTGGCTGCATTATGCAAAACAACATGAAATATGTTCACGTTGATTCTGATGTAGAAGGGACACATGTGCAACACGATGTTCTAACATGTGTGCTGCAACACATGGTTTTTGACAACAAACAAATGTTATTGCAGTACTGGTTCAAACTTATTCTATCCAAGATTCACTCTTTAAAGAAGATATATGAAGAAAGTTAATTTGATGTTCTTGAACAACATGAAAACACGATGTTCCAATATGTGTGCAGCGCAACATCTGCCTCTGGTCAGTAGGCCAAGATGGATGTTGCTTGGTACGAAATCTCTGATTGAGATTTTATCAGATTTGTTGCAGACTGGTTAGCAATGTTGGTGTAATTTGTTTGACAGTTGTGAAGATCAAATCAGATTTAAATTGAGATTTAAATTTGAAATATAAGAAATCATATCTTTTGTTGGATATTTTTATGGAGCATATCAAATCGAATAGATTCGGCTATTATTCTGGATGAATTAAATTTAGAGATTGAAAGGATACAAACCCATAAGATATTCTTATATAAGGATACTCAATTATCATGTTTAGTTGTGAGTTTTATGCGCAAAATTAAGATCTTAGTGCCTAGGGTTTTGTAAGGAGTGAATTAATGGTAAATTCATGTGTTAATATAAGTAATTTCTTCTCTAAACTAATGCAAATTGTGATAGATCCATAGGTTTTTAGTGAGAATTGAACTGAAAAGGTTTAGTTCATGTGTAAAGCAAATCGAATCACTTGTGGGTATTATTGATGCAGGTTTAGAGCTGAACTGGAGCTTTAGGAAAACATGAAGAGGAAAGGAAGCTGGAAGTCTCAAAGGCAAAGCAAAAAGATGAAGTTTGACAAGGGCGCGCCGCGGGAGTTCTACCCAGCGCCGCGCCAAAGTCTCTGTTTCTGATCGCGCCGCGCACATCCGTTGCCGCGCCGCGGCCTCGGCGTTAAAAGCCCAAAACTTATAAATAGAAGCCCTAGCTTCCAAGTGAAAGGGGGATCTTTTGTGAGCGAAATTAGGAGAGCATTCTGAGTTTGCAGCCAAGAACAACAATTGAAGGCCAAATCTTTACCAATCGAAGACATTCCATTGATGAAGATGAATCCCTCTATTAATTCTTGTGTGTTCTCCATGTCTATGGAGAGCTAAATTCCTCTTGTTGAGTTTAAGGTAGTAATTAACCTATGAATATACAATACCATTGATTCTTTCATATGAACAATTGTTTGAATCTATTATCAATAAGAAACCTTGCTTTCATATTAAATTATTGTGGAGTCGTTGATCGAAAGAAAAGATTTTAACTTTTGCCCTAGGTTACTATATTGATTCAATCTCAATTTGCAGAGATGGAATTGTGATTGAGTTTTCATAATTATCGTTCCTTATTACTATTATCGATATTGATATTTGGAGAGATCGAATCTCATACCGGTAAAAGTCTATCTAATTTGATTTGCAGACATGGAATCATATTTGAGGATAAGTGAAGATAGTAATTCAAAAGATTGTTCAATTGTGAATTAATTGATAAATTGTATAGGAATAGGTTGATGAACCCTAAAGCTCAACATATTTCCTTAATCGTTAACAAACGTTCATTATTTGCATTTAAATTATTGTTTACATTTGATAGTATTATAATCATAAAACAAATCCAATTAACTTTTCTCACTCAAAATAATCAACTATAGAACGGCAGTGATATTAAACCAATCCCTGTGGATACGATATATTACCGAAAATATTTACCCACAAATACTTTCAACAAATTGGCGCCGTTGCCGGGGATTGGTGTCAATATTGCACGCATTGCAATAGTTCTTATTTTGAGTTTTAATTTTTATTTTATCGATTTGGTTGTTTCACTTGTTTGCTAGTTTTTGCAGAAGTTCGTGTATGCGCAGCAAAGTTCCCAGTGATCAACTTCTTTTTGATCCCGAGATCGAAAGAACCGCTAGGAGGTTAAATAGCAAAACACGAAGAAGAGCATACATAGCAAAAGCAAGAGACAACGCGACTGCGACATCGTCACAACAACTTGAAACAATTGACGAATCGCAAGAAGGACTTTTCTTTCACGAACTATTTGCGGAAGAAGAACAGGTAGTCACTATACAACCAACTGTTGTCAACATGGATGCTCCTGGTCCATGTGCAAATAGTCCAAGACTCAACCCACAGTTCGCTAGAACTGCCGCCAACGGGCGGACTTCAGAATTGAAGACCGGTATCATCCAGTTGATATGTGCGAGTCCTTTCGCCGGATTGGACCACGAAGATCCGTACACGCATCTTACTCGATTCTATGAGTTAGCGGGTACCACGGGTGTCGCTCAAGCTGATGAGGAAACATTATTCAAGAGGTTGTTCCCACACTCTTTGTTATCTAAGGCAAAAGATTGGTACTTGGATCAACCTGAAACAGTGATGACCGATTGGAATACCTTAGAGGAAAAATTCTTGGAGAGGTTTTATTCTCAAAACCGATTCTTTGAAGCAAAAACGGCAATAGCGGTATTCTCTCAAGGTAGTAGTGAATCATTGAATGAAGCATGGGAAAGGTATAAAGCTATGTTGAGAAAGTGCAAAGGACACGGTTTCGCAGAGGTAGACCAAATTCACATGTTCCGTAATGGTCTCACCCCTACCAACAAAACACTCTTGGATGCCACAGCTGGTGGCTCACTAATGTCCAAGACACCTGCTGAAGCTACTCAAATAATTGAGCGAATGGCTCTAAATGATCGTCAGGGTAACCATGATCAAACTGTCAGAGACAAGAAACCCGAAGTATTAGAATTGAACAACAGCGATGCTCTGCTGGCCCAAAAAATAAGCTTCTAACATCACAAGTGGAACTTTTGACACAACAAATGTCCAAACTTCCATAACAAATCAAAGAGCTGAATGGAGTTTCAAATTCTTATCAGGTTGCTAAGTGTGAATTGTGCAAGGGAGATCATTAAACTGGATTTTGCCCACCAGTCTTGGCAGAAGAAGTGAACTATATGAATAACAACCAAGGACCAAGGCAAAATCAATATCCAAATCCCCCGCCATATCAACAGAATTATCCTCCGAGGAATAACAACCAAGGGTATCAACAAAGACCCAACAATCAAGGGTATCAGCAACAAACTTTTCAACCGTACACTCAACCGCCGCCACAACAACAAGGAGGACAATCTAAGTTGGAAGAGACCATGAATCAGTTCATGCAAATGTCAATGACAAATCAGAAGAACCAGGAAGCTGCAATTAAAAATCTGGAAACTCAAGTAGGGCAACTGGCTAAACAAATTGCAGCTACTCAGTCAAATGCAACATTCTCCGCCAACACTCAAGATAATCCTAAAGAGCATTGTAAAGCAGTGGTGACTAGAACCGGTCAGAAAGGCGCTGAGAAAGAAGTTGAAATCAATGATACCGAGAAAGAGGATAATAATCAGGCTGCGGAAGATGAGGAGAATGAAATCCTAGTGAGCACCATGAGCAAAGATGCTGAAAGAGAAATAGATGAGACCAAGAAAGAAAGAGGGATGACAGAGAAAAGAAAAAGTTCTAAGAAAAAGAAGGTAGATCATGTGATACCAAGCCAACATCTACCATACCCCCACGCTCCGTCAAAGAAGGACAATGCCAGGCAATATACCAGGTTTATGAGCATCTTCAAACAACTCCACATAAACATACCATTTGCCGAAGCATTAGAGCAAATGCCCAAATATGCTAAATTTATGAAGAACATGCTCACAAAGAAAAAGGGATGCACAGATGAAGAAACTGTGGTGCTAATGCTCAATGTAGTGCTATAATCCAAATAACTACTCCAAGAAAGGAATCCGATCCGGGGCGAGTAACCTTACCATTAAATATTGGAGGTAATTTCACTGGTGATGGGTTAATTGATCTGGGGTCGAGCATCAACTTAATCCCTTTATCCATTGTCAAGAAGCTAGGGAATGTTGTGATGAAGCCTACTAGTATGACATTACAATTGGCCGACAAGTCTATCACTTCACCCTATGGAGTGATTCAGGATCTGTTAATTAAAGTAGACAAATTCTTTTTCCCGGTAGACTTTGTGGTTGTTGACATGGAAGAAGATCATGAGGTACCTGTGATTCTAGGAAGGCCATTCATGAAAACTGCTCGAATGATGATTGATCTCGATGAAGGGATCATGAAAATAAGGGTGCAAGATGAAGAGGTAAAGTTTACTCTGTTCAAGGCCAAGAAGCATCTTAAGAACAAGAGTGATATCTTCCAAATCGATGCAACTAAGGGGGCAACCAAGGAAGACAAAACTCAAACTCCGAGCTACTTCCAAGTTGGACAAGAGGTACTCCTGTGTAACTCAAAACTAAGATGTCTCTCAGGTAACGCAACAACAAAATGGTCTGGACCACTGTTAGTAAAAGATATATGCGACCATGGTGCCATTATGGTAGAGAATCCGCTGACAAAAGAGAGGAGAACCGTTAATGGAAAACGGTTAAAAGATTACTTCGGGGGAGTGGAGCAACATGCATCATTCCTAAAACCTTGAAAGCATGAATCGTCGAGCTCAAACGACGTTTAACAAAGCGCTTGTTGGGAGGCAACCCAATGCAGTAAGTTTTTTTATGCATTCCTCTCTCATTTTAGTTTCATCTGACCAGTGTGCATGACTAAGTAAAACATCTACATAAAACGCATCACCGCGGCTCGCCGACAAGGCTCGCGCCGCGACCCTTGGACAGAAGCTTTTGCGCGCCACTGTTGATCCTGTCGCGCCGCGGTGGTACGAAAACAAATCTACCTCCAATCTCTTGTGTACTGCAGGTTAACCGGAGCCTAACCCTCTTTCTTTCTGGGGGGTGGCAGGCGCGCCACCAGATAAGTTCCAGGGATATTGAAGGAGGATAGTGAGCTGTTATGTTTATGATCACTGATCTGATAATATTTGTTTTAAGTTTAATTTTATTTGTGTTGTCCCCAATTTAGAATGAGTATTACCACAGCAAAATGAAAATCTCAAGCAAAGTACCAACAATGGAGCAACATGTATGAAAGTGGTAGTGAGTGAAAAATTTTCAAAAAAATTACAAGGCAGGTATGAATTTTCGAATTTAAACTCCTAATGTGTGCATGAAATTTAGGTTGTTAGTAAATTCTTAACAGAAGTTCTTTATGGTACACTATTTTATTGGATCGGTTTAGCCTTAACCATTGTGAGGAAAGCCTTCCATTGTTTACTATATGCAGGAGACCATCAATTGTTTTGACTTGTTTGTATCATACTAAACCGGTTGTTGCATCGTTTGTGGAAATCTGTGAAAGTGATTTAGGCACTTATTTGAATCTGAGAGTTCTTTTAGCCTATTCTAACGTAAAACTTATTTTCTTCTATGAGAGTGTGATCTTTTTGCTAACCATTCTTTGAGCCTGAGGTCAAGATAAGCATCATAATATGCACCAAGGAAAATACCTGGTGAGTTTTGATCTCAATAAAAAGTTTTGTTTTGGACCATCAACCATAAAATTTGGTGATGTGTTTTCTCTTTGACCTTTTTAGAAAGTAGGGGAGCATTCATATAATCTAAATACAGGTTGATCTCCAAGTTGGGGAGAGTCACATTCAAAAGAAGAGTAAGTACATGTGGTAATCTGTGAAGGATAAAAGAAGTCGTAGCTTGAAAAAAAATAATAATAATAATAATGAGAGTTTATGGAAAAAGAACAACGTTTGAATATAACGGTTGTTGAAAAAAAAAAGAGTGAAAAAGAAAAACCGAGCTACGAATGAGAAAAGATGACCGGGTGAGAAAGCGAAAGTTATAGAGAAGGAGGAATGAGTTATGATTTGGATGCTTCCCTAGATTAGGAACAACCCTTGATTATCTTCTTTTCTTTGAATCTAAACTACATTACAACCCTAGAAAGACCTTCTGATTCTCAGATTCCACAGGACTTGATGCTAACAAATCGGTGAACGTATGATATGGATTCTTGTTGATTTAATTGTTTGGATGAGTGTTTAACCCCTCTTTTATTCATCATACTTTTTGATGAGAGTGATTAGTGCTGATTCAATTACAATTGTGTAGTGTTTTGAACTTCTGGAGGTAATTTGCTTTCAAAATGTGTTTCGTGTGTACGTTCTGAGTTTGCAGGAAGAGGAGGAGTATTGTGACTTGGTTACTAAATTGAACCACTTGAGAAACTTTTTTTTGAAAAACTTGTTGCATGACTGTTGGTATGTTTTGTTGGAGGTAAGTAATTTTGTTTAGGGACAAACAAAGCTCTAAGTTAGGGAGAGTTTGTTAGGAGTGAATTAATGGTAAATTCATGTGTTAATATAAGTAATTTCTTCTCTAAACTAATGCAAATTGTGATAGATCCATAGGTTTTTAGTGAGAATTAAACTGAAAAAGGTTTAGTTCATGTGTAAAGCAAATCGAATCACTTGTGGGTATTATTGATGCAGGTTTAGAGCTGAACTGGAGCTTTAGGAAAACATGAAGAGGAAAGGAAGCTGGAAGTCTAAAAGGCAAAGCAAAAAGATGAAGTTTGACAAGGGAGCGCCGCGGGAGTTCTAGCCAGCGCCGCGCCAAAGTCTCTGTTTCTGATCGCGCCGCGCACATCCGTTGCCGCGCCGCGGCCTCGGCGTTAAAAGCCCAAAACTTATAAATAGAAGCCCTAGCTTCCAAGTGAAAGGGGGATCTTTTGTGAGCGAAATTAGGAGAGCATTCTGAGTTTGCAGCCAAGAATAACAATTGAAGGCCAAATCTTTACCAATCGAAGACATTCCATTGATGAAGATGAATCCCTCTATTAATTCTTGTGTGTTCTCCATGTCTATGGAGAGCTAAATTCCTCTTGTTGAGTTTAAGGTAGTAATTAACCTATGAATATACAATACCATTAACTCTTTCCTATGAACAATTGTTTGGATCTATTATCAATAAGAAACCTTGCTTTCATATTAAATTATTGTGGAGTCTTTGATCGAAAGAAAAGATTTTAACTTTTGCCCTAGGTTACTATATTGATTCAATCTCAATTTGCAGAGATGGAATTGTGATTGAGTTTTCATAATTATCGTTCCTTATTACTATTATCGATATTGATATTTGGAGAGATCGAATCTCATACCGGTAAAAGTCTATCTAATTTGATTTGCAGACATGGAATCATATTTGAGGATAAGTGAAGATAGTAATTCAAAAGATTGTTCAATTGTGAATTAATTGATAAATTGTATAGGAATAGGTTGATGAACCCTAAAGCTCAACATATTTCCTTAATCGTTAACAAACGTTCATTATTTGCATTTAAATTATTGTTTACATTTGATAGTATTATAATCATAAAACAAATCCAATTAACTTTTCTCACTCAAAATAATCAACTATAGAACGGCAGTGATATTAAACCAATCCCTGTGGATACGATATATTACCAAAAATATTTACCCACAAATACTTTCAACAGGTTTGTGTGTCTTTTGTTTCTTTTATTCCATGCTAATGTCATCATAAGGATTATTGTTGAATCTATTTTTATACACCCCTCTATGTTCAGTAACTTGGCATGGTTATTGGTTTGTCTTAGATGAGTTGTAAATTCAACAATCAATAGAGTTGTTATTGAAGTTGATAACTAGGGGTTAGTGATTAAGAGAAAGTGAGAGGGGTTCTCATATTTAGAGAGAGTCCTAAATAAAAAGTCACTAGGATTAGGAAGAGGCATGGAATATCATGGGGTTGGTATTCTTAATTTGAAGTAGTGAATTTCCTTTCTTGGGTAGAGTGGCCTCCGGAAGTCGATGTGGTTTCACCAAACTGGGTTACCAATCTCTTTGCTATTTTATTGCTTTCTACATTATGTTGTTGTTGTTGTTGTTATTCTGCTACAATACTAATTTAATAAGTTGGACCAGTTGCTCCAACATTGTGTCCAACATTATACCCTCAAGAATATAATTCCATACTAAATCATACATTTAATATAATAAAAAATCAATGGTATCTAGCAACATATCAATGCTACCCAATTCATCAAAATGTCATGTGATCTGACAAAATATTTCCATGATACTGTTTGTATGTAAAATAACTCTTTTTCTCTCATATCTATGTTGAACATAAAGCATAGACCGTGTCACCCTTGTCTAGTTTAATTTTGGACCCTTAGACATATTTCCTGTTACACATTATGGACAATATCCATCTAGGTCACTCATGTCTCTCAGCATGATTTATGGACTATCCATCAACAATCTTTATGGTCATCCAGTTACAAATAATGTTTGATTTGTAATAAAGTACTCGACTCCATATCTAGGGTCCATAGTGGTTTCAATTTGAAGGATCACACTATGACCTTGAGAATAACTTGTGACATTTGCTTAACATTCTATGTTGTATTCTCACGGTGGCTCAATCCATTATAAATATTACACTTAATATTTATTCCTATTTTAAGACTTAATAAATCTTTATCCTTAATCCATGAGATGTGATCTTTAGCCTATCCTCATAATAGTCTCAATGTTTTTATGTTATCCCACTTCACAATAAAGCTTGACTACGTATACTTTAAAAATAATGTCCTTGTGTTTAATGGAGTCTCATGATTAAGTCACACTTAATATTTTATTAAATGAACTAGCTATTCTAGGGATTTTATTATTTTGAAAAAACAAACACAACAAAGAAATGTATTTTATTATTCATAAGTAATTTGATGCAAGTAGCAAAGTTATTAGCATCTAGGGCTTACACCAACAAGAGGAATCTAAGACTTACTCAATTAAATAGGATAATTCTTGTAAGGATAAGAGTAAAATGGGGAATAGTAGTTAGGGAACTTCAAGTGGTTAATTTAGTCCTTATGGCTAAACGAATAAGGAGGTTCCTTACAAATTCTTCAGGTCTATGGTATGATATTCTTATAGCCATGTATTGTGCTTAAAATTTTTATCTCTTTAAAGGGGGAGAACTTTAGGGTTTCATTCTACTTCTACTTGGTGGAAAGATATCTCTATCCTTGGGTCCAAAGAGGATGACCATTCTGATTAGTTTGTTGATGATAATCTTAGGAAAGTTAGGTTAGGCCTTCAAACTTCCTTTTTGAAAGGCCCTTGGTTAGGACTCATTCCTTTAAAGTTTAAGTTTCCTATTCTGTTTTTTATTTCCATTCAAACAGATGGGTTGGTGTGACATATAGGTCTGGTGGATGACATGGATCTAGTTTGGGAACTCAGATGGAGGAGACCCTTCGTTTTTAGAGAGGTATTTGTTAGAACAAGATTTGTTCTGCAATACGTGTCTGAGTTTTGATGATAACAATGTGTATGTGGGTATGAAAAATTTTGTTATACTAATGTTTGTTTTATTGAGTACTTAACAAACAGGTTATAATTCTGATGAAAAGGCGTGGCCAAAACATCAAAAGCCACCAGGTTATGTTTCCGCGCTACATACGTTCTAATGAACAGTAGCAAGTACTTCAGAAGAAGAATCATTTGAAGTCATCACTCTGTTACGAGGTTTGAAGAAACCATTTCTGAAGACCAAGTACTGAAAGACTCTCAAGACGGGGTTCTGAAGATTCTGAAGACTTGAAGCTCTGAAGACTCAAGTTTTTGAACATAGAGGATTCTGAACACCAAGTGCTGAAGACTCTGATGATGTGACTCTAAGGACTATGAAGACTATGAAGACTTGAAGTTCTGAAGAATTCAAATTTTATTCTCTTTTCTTCCAACTCATGGTGTGAGCCTCTGAAGTTCAAGAAGGAAAGAAGATAATGTTACTATGTAGTACAAGGTACAAGGTACAAGGTACAAATGAATGTTTTGTTCCACTACCAAGAAAGGGCGGACGTTGCATACTATTTTTTCCCCCACTATGTTCAAGCCGCCAAACTTCTGAAAGATTCAGAACTGCCCTCCAACTGATATATTATTGTATTGGCTATATAAAGACTTGAAGAATCAAAGAAGAAGCTGCGAATTCACGATCACATTCTTTCTGTATATACTGTTAATAAGCTTCATATTCTTTTAGTCTTAGATTTGAAATTAGAATTTTCCATTCAGCTTGTGTAGAAGCACTTAATTGTAAACAAACTCTGATCAAAGGTTGTTTGATTGTAATTCCTTGAGAAACCGAGTGAAGGTTGTCTCTAGAAGCCTAGGGCTAGAGAGTCTTAGAGGTTGTTAGTCACATGGGTGCCTGTGCAAGGTTGTTAGTTACCGGTTGTTGCTCGTGCATTGTAGTTAGTCACATGGGTGCCTGTGCAAGGTTAGTCAATGGCGGTTTCCCGGGCGATTGTAATCGGTTTGGTTATAGTGGATTAAGTCCTCGATTGAGAGAGGAGAAATCACCTCGAAAGAGTGGACTGGACTAGCTTGATATTTTTCAAGTGAACCAGTATAAAAATACATTGTTCTTTTCCTTGCATCTTTTTGTTATTATCAATAGCGAAGAGTTTGTGGTTTCAAGAAATGGGAACTGTTTTATTAAAAAGCATTATGTTTTAAAAACCCTATTCACCCCCCCCCCCTTCTAGTGTTTTTCACACCTTCAGTATTAGTGTTTAAAAAATATTATTTCTCTACCCATAGGAGTTATCTTCTCTCAAGATAGAGGTACCTGGATTTTGAAGCATTAAATGGAGAGTTTTTTTCTTTGTTTCCTATTCTCATCTTGTTTAGTTGGATAGTTCCTTGCCATCTCTCACGGATGGTAATTTGACCTTTTTTTCATTTGGATAAGTTGGGATCCTCTTAAAATGTTGACATTCTCTTTGTATTTTTTATAGGATAGATTCCTTTCTAGAGAAAACCTGTTTAAAAGGGGTGATATGTGATCCTACTTGTATGTGTTGTCCTTTCTATGGGGATTCGGTTAAGTATGCTTCCTATATTTTTCTCACTTGTGATTTAGAGATGTTTGTATGGTATAGGATCTTATAGTGGTTGAATTTACAGGTGGTTCTTCCTAAGGACCAAAGGCTTATTTTTTGAGTTTTTCATTTCGATACGGGTTGGGTCAAGTCTAAGGGTGATTTTCTTATGATCTGACACGTTATAGTTTGGACCATTTTAAGAGCTTGTAATAATGTCATATTTAATGGTGTTTCAAAAACTGTGAAAATGATGGATGAGAAGAGTTTTTTGTTTTTACCTGAAAATGGTGTCTAGGTAGATCAGGGGAGAACACATGAACTTATTCAGACAGACTTCAGAACTCTATTATCTATCTTAACCAATAGCGGATTGAATGATTGACTTAGTTATGAGGTAGGTATTAGTTTGTGGTTTTTTTGGTCTCTTGATTGTGGTCTTGGTGGTATGAGCTCAAACTTGAATCCTTCAAAGTTGATCTTTAGCTCCTTCGATGTTTGTCTTGCTTACTTTGATTGTTTTAGTTGTATTGTTGCTTGCATTATTTTTTCTAGTTGAATTTGTATGTTTATCTTTGATAGTCCTTTACACACTTTTTGTACTATGATATTACTTATATTTTTGTTGATCCTCACCTTTTTATTAATTATTATGTTATCATTAAAAAAAATCTTTTAAATTACTTCTAAAAAAAATATTTCAAACTATACAACTAAGTAAAAATAGTGTGACGAAATTATACATAATAATAACTAAATTAAACTTGATATTATGAACAATATTTTCTTATTTCGTATTATTATTTTTATTTAATTATTATATTTAATTTTAAATTGAAGTAGAATAAACTTAGAGTTAATTTGGTTAAATTTATTATAAATATTTTATTTGATTTAATTCAAAATTAAAATTAGTATTATATTAGTTTTTTAAATAAATAAATACTAAAATATATAAACAAAATTAAGTTCTGGTATATAGATATCACATGTCGAACTAGATGTCACGATACTAATATCAGATCAATCACACACCATAAAACAATTATGAAGGTAGGATAAACTGCTGAAAGTAAATAACACAGATAATTGCTAGCCTAGTTTGGTGTAACATCACCTGCATCTGGGGGCGTCCAAGCCAGAAAGGAAATCCACTAAAATAGTATTAGTTTGAAGCCTAAGGCTATGTTTGGGAGTTTGGAGGGGAAGGGAGGGGAGGGTTTTGGAAAATAGGAAGAATTAGGTGAAAAGGATAAAAAGATTTTGGGTAGGAGGGTTTTGGAGGGTTTGAGTTTATTCATAACACCAAAAACCCCATTAAATGGGGGAACTCAACAACTGTATTGAATGGGGTTTTGGAGGGTTTTGGAGGGTTTTGAAGGGCTTACATAAATTTTGAAAATATCTTTTAGGTTGTTATACTATTTTAAAAATTAAAAATTTTGTAATGATAATGACTCTTTTATCATTCTAAACAATTTCATTTTTTTAAAAAATGTCAAATATTTTTCTATGTTTTTTTAAAAATTCGTTTTCAGAAGCATTCCTCTCCCCTCCCCTCCAAACTCCCAAACATAGCCTAAGTAAACAACCTCTGGTTTATAATCTTCTCACCTAATCACTACTCTGTTAGAACAAGATTTGTTCTGATCAATATTCTTAGTTTTGATGATAACAAGCATATGAATTTTGTATGAGATAATGTGGTACTCTAATACTATGCAATTTCCATTTCAGGAATTATATAAAGAGCATGCACAAAATCAGCGCAAGAAGCACTGACTCAGAAGGTTCAGCATGCAACATCAGAACATGGTCTGGCAAGACATCAGAAGATGGTCAAGCAGAATCAGAACATGGGTCTATAGAAGCATCAGAAGAACTTGAGATCAGAAGCAGAAGCACTGAAGTTCTCATGGTATCACGCTCAGAAGCACTTCAAGGTCAGAAGACAAGAAGATGCTCTGCACCAAGCTGTTTGACTCTGATGACATTCAAACGTTGTTTACACAAACATCAGATCAGAAGCAAGTACTAGACTGGCAGGCTACGCTGACTGACAAAAGGAACGTTATAAGCTATTAAAGGCAACGTCAGTAGACACAGCGAAAAACAAGGCTCGAGGTAGTTGACAAAAGAGTGAAACAATAAATGCAATGCTGTACGGATTACGCAAAGCATTAAATGCTCCCAATGGTCATCTTCTCAAGCGCCTATATATATGAAGTTATGATGAGAAGCTATGTTACGAATCCTGATACAACACTTGCGCATATACAGAAACGCTGTCAAATTCAAAAGCTCTCAAACTTCATCATCAAACTCACTACATTGCTGTTGTAATATCTTAGTGAGATTTAAGCTTAAACTTAAGAGAAAATCACAGTTGTGATAATAGCTTTATAAGAAGCATTGTAACTCTTAAAAGAATTTGTTTACATTAAGTTGTAAGAACTAGAGTGATTAGGTTGTTGATCAGTATACTCTAGAAAGTCTTAGAAGGTATCTAAGCAGATTGTTCCTAGAGTGATCAGGTTGTGATCAGTATACTCTAGAAGACTTAGCAGTTCGCTAAGTGGAAAACCATTGTAATCTCGTGTGATTAGTGGATTAAATCCTCACGTGAGGTAAATCACTCCAAGGGGTGGACTGGAGTAGTTTAGTTAACAACGAACCAGGATAAAAATCATTGAGCAAATTGTTTTTATCTTACAAGTTTTAAAGCTACACTTATTCAAACCCCCCCTTCTAAGTGTTTTTCTATCCTTCATACTCATGTTATTCCTATCTAAGACACTCCTAGATATGATACCCCTCTCACTTTCCTTCAATCACACAACAGTGATAAACTAACAATGATAAGAGAAAGATAAAGACACTCTTCAAAAACACATAATCAGCTCTTCTTAAAAGCTCATGAATGATTAACAAATTATAACTCAAATTCATTCCAACTCTAATATCAAGGTGATAATAAAATGGCTCATAATAAACAATGAACAAACTAAAAACTCTAAATTTCTCTTTGATACATACGGCTTCTAATCTGCATTTGGTTTAGAATTTCCTTTTCAAAGTCTTTGAGAAGCATGGGATCAGGCTCTTTAATTAATTTGATGCACATCCACAAACTAATTGTTGCATAATTTTTGCAGAAAACTTCTCCTTTAAAAAGGAACAATATCACATGTTTCATAAAATGTCTCAACATCCTATTTTATGAAACAAGTGCGTAACTGGAATAGAAACAGTTGTTCCAAACATAACCCTTCATGAACTACAAAAATATGTGAGATAAAATAGAATGGAGTCTCACATTTAAACAAATCAAATCTTCCAATAAGTAGAAAATGAACATGCTATGATGTCTGATCAGCATGTCACGACATCTTACACAACATCTGGTTGTGATACTGTCATACCCCAAAATTTGCCTTTCTCTGTTCATCTTCAATGGCTCAAGGCTCAATGGTTAAACTCAAGCCACTCTCTCCTAATCAAAGGCTCAAACAAGGGTTTTTTAACTAAAAAGTCAAACCCAACTTTGACCGGTCATAACTCTCACATGGTTTGTCAGAAATTATCCGACCAAAGCCTATTCTCAAGGAAATTTCATTCTCTACAACTTTTATGTTGGGCCCAAGATCAAGAAATGCACCATTCGGGAGATATGGACAAAAACATTACAGGTCCTCCAAAAAGTCAACAAGAAACACCTCTTGGGTCAAAGCTCATAACTCGGGCATGGAAGCTTCAATTGAGATGAAACCAAAAAGGTCATTTAGAGGACTCTTTGAGCTTTCCATAAAGTCCTAGAATGCATTCATATCATTAAAATTGAAGGAGATACAAGGCTTAGAAGTTGGGCGATTTTCAAGATGTGCATGAAACCCTAAGTGTTCCAAACTTGGTTTTTTAACTAATGGGTCGAGAATTTGTATTTCAAACACATCCATGACATATATAAAGGGCCATAAAATCATCCTCACAATTTTGGTATTTTTTATTTATTATTCATATTTATTTGAATTTAAAAGCAAATAAATGGAATAAAAAATATAAAATTATTGAATCACTTCATATGGTTTTAATTTTAATCATTGGATGATCCAAATAAAGAACCCTAAATCCATTCTTCTATTCTCTATTATTTTTATTTCTTTTATATTGAATTTTATTCAATTAATTTCAATTTAAATTAAATAAATGATGGAGATATTCTAAAGAATGAACAAGGATAATTTTTCACTCAAGTCATTATCATAATATCATTGAGATTAGTTTGGTTTGATGATAGAAAAATATGGGATAAAAATAGAGGAAAATCATGAGATTTTAATCAATTTTCTTTCTCTTTTGATAACCTAATATCCAAGCCCAAAAGGAAACCCTAAGAGAGCCATATATATTCCAAAAATATTGAGGGATTAGGGGAGGACGAAAGATTGGAAAAGAGGCTAGGGTTTCTAAGGCACAAAGTTCACCAAAGCGTGACTTTTTTCGTTTTCCTTGTTGCAGCGATCAAAGGTTCATACTAACCTTGCCATTGTCCTCAGGAGACACCAGAGGGTAAGCAAGAGTCAGGGTACAGGTCCCTGAACACGTGAAGCCATGGCTTTATGATACTCATGGTCAAGCATTTTTCCCATCTTTCGTTTTACATGTATATATTTGTTTCACTTCAATCTAACCATCAATTTGAGTTTACAGCATCCATTAGAGGATTTTTGAACCATCACATGCAACGTTTATGCCCGGATTCGCGAAGCACCATTGTTAGGGTTTAGGAGAAGCCCTCCCTCTTTTTCATGGTTGCAGCGGGTTCCAGACCAAACTAACGCTTCCATTAGACTCGCAAGATACTAATTAGTAAATCTGGGCTGTTGTCTTGTGTGGATCCATTGTTTTTTGTAGGTTTCGAAAGTGCTGAACCAGGCATAGGAGAAAACGCAAGAAAATCCGCAGCGATTTTCAAAAGAAAATCCGCAGGAAAGTTTGGCCCTCAACCGGAGAAGATGATGAACAGGGGTGGATCCACGCGCAGTGTTTCAATTGGATGGTCATAACTCAAGTCTCTTTCTAGGCGCGTGCCAGCTTCTGATTCGCCGGTCAACAACGTCCAGGCACTATCTCTTCGTCCCATTGGTCTGTTACCTTCTCCAAGGACCCACGGGTGACTCGGTTTGAAATTTTAATCATTACAGTTTTTCCTTTATATTAATTGCTGTTGATATAATAAACAAGTTGACAAACCAGCGCAGTTGGTGAGGTGAAGTGTCATTTAACCAAAAGAATGGGAGTTCGATCCCTGGCCCCTTTGGGGTTATTTTACCATTTTATTTGAACTAAGTCACTTGGGGATCCGGCGCGCTGCTGCCCCACACGTCCACCATACGTCCTCAGTTCTACGCCACAGGATCTCCAATGATCCAGATCTAACGTATAGGGGCTGAAGGTTCACCATGCACCTCCAGAGGCCAACCACACAAGATTGGTGCCAGGTTTTATTTATTTACTTTATTATTATTTAAACTATTTTAAAATGATAATTAATATTGTTTATTTTAATTAGTTCATTTAATTAGAATTAGATGATAAAATTAGGATTAGGGTTAGGATTGTAATATTCCCCGATTATGCGATTATGTCGATTATTCGACTTAATTGATTTAATTAATTTTAATTAATATTAAATCATAAAAACCCTAGGAGTGTGTAACCAAAATATTAGGGTTTGCCCGATCCCATTACCGTTTGGCAAAACATTAATCTTAATATTAATTTTCTCCCCGAACCGACTATACCTATTAGTCGCAGTAGACGAGAAATAATTTTGATTAATTTAATCTATTTGATTAATAATTTAATTTATCCTTTATTTAAATTCTTTCCTCGACCCGACTAAATCTATTAGTCGCATTCGACGAGAGATAAAAAAATGTATAAAACTAAAAATACATTTTAATTTGCTGCCCGCGACGATCAATCTATTGATCTGAGTAACCAGCAATGCCCTTTAATCCGTTAGCTATACTGACCAAATCTATTGGTCATCGCATCTAACGGTGCCATATTAAATCAGGGTTGTACGCCCAAATTCAAAATGCCTTTCAAATCACAACTTCTAAAACTACGATAGGCCATTCAAAAAGCCTTCAAACAACTTTCAACCATATCAAATTCAATTCTGAGGCGTACAACCCTGTGCTCGAACTACATAGACTCTGATCCTCCATAAGGAGGTACGTAGGCACTTGGCAACAAGGCGAGTCCCTTTCCCTCTAAATCTCATTTTTCCAGATTTTTATTTCCTAAATCATAAATCTTTAATATTAATAATCTTGCCATTAACCCTATTGTCTGTCTGTAGCCTTTCTTTATCTTTTGCCACGAACCTTATCATTACAATGCAAACCTTAGGAAAGGGTTGAGGGTGCCTAACACCTTCCCTCGACCTGAATATAGTATCTTACCCTGAATCTTTATAACTGCGCGAGGTTTCCTATTCGCCTTGGTAGAATGGGTGGCGACTCTAAATCTTTAATTTTTAGGGCAGGTTGCTACAGATACATGTTTTAACAAAATTGCTGCCAATCATAAAATCACAAATCTAACAACTCCCCCTTTGGCAAATTTTTGGCTAAAACAACCTTTGCATAATATATCTGAAGATAAAAAATAAAAAACAATAGCAAAGAACCACAAAACACAAGATACGTAAATCACATGCATACTTTGTATATCAGCAAAAACAAATCAGAAGTACACACAACAAAACTAAAGAGAGACTCAGCCTCACACACAAACAAACACACAGAGAGAAATAAACTCTCACACTTCAGATTTTCTTCAGAGACCAGATGTCATGATATTTTGTCTGACATCACAGCAACAACATCACATCACCACAATATAGTCACACAATAAGCACTCAAGAGAGAAATAAACTCTTAACATACCAGCATCATGCCCCCTATCGCACATGATCACTGTTCCCCGTGTCACATATGATCAAAACTCCCCCTCAAGAACTGATCCAATACATGTAACGCCCAGACTGCTTTTGGGATGATCGACTAACCCCACAAACCAACACGGTTCTTTTCAGCATGCTTTGACCTCACTCGCACGCTTTCTAGGAAACTTCCCAGAAGGTCACCCATCCCAATACTACTCCAAGTCAAGCACGCTTAACTGTGGAGTTCTCATGGAATGAGCTACCGAAAAGAAGATGCATCTTGTTTGTATAGGTAGTACCTATCAATCCTTATAAGCTTTCCTTCAACCATGCAGTCCCATACCTGCATAGCCTCAGGATTCCTCTCATTCCGATGTGGCGACCACCCTTGCCATCTTAGGCCTCAGGTTTTACATGCGGTGCAACCACCCCTCGCCTTCTTCGGCCTCGGGTGTTACATGCCCACTAGCTTCCGCATGGTTCGTCCTCGAACCACATCGTATTGGGAGAGGTCTGGCTCTGATACCATTTGTAACGCCCCAGACTGCTTTTCGGGATGATCGACTAACCCCACAAACCAACACGAGTCTTTTCAGCATGCTTTGACCTCACTCGCACGCTTTCCGGAAAACTTCCCAGAAGGTCACCCATCCCAATACTACTCAAAGTCAAGCACGCTTAACTGTGGAGTTCTTATGGAATGAGCTACCGAAAAGAAGATGCATCTTGTTTTCTGTAGCTCATTCCATAAGAACTCCATAGTTAAGCGTGCTTGACTTAGAGTAGTAATGGGATGGGTGACCTTCTGGGAAGTTTCCTGGAAAGCGTGCGAGTGAGGTCAAAGCATGCTGAAAAGACCCGTGTTGGTTTGTAGGGTCAGTCGATCATCCCGAAAGCAGTCTGGGGCGTTACAAATGGTATCAGAGCCAGACCTCTCCCAGTACGATGTGGTTCGAGGACGAACCATGCGAAAGCTGGTGGGCATGTAACACCCGAGGCCGAAAAAGGCGAGGGGTGGTTGCACCGCATGGAACACCTGAGGCCAAAGATGGCAATGGTGGTCGCCACATCGGAATGAGAGGGATCCTAAGGCTGTGCAGGGAAGAGACTGCATGGTTGAAGGAAATCTTATAAGGATTGATATGTACTACCTATACAAACAAGATGCATCTTCTTTTCGGTAGCTCATTCCATGAGAACTCCACAGTTAAGCGTGCTTGACTTAGAGTAGTAATGGGATGGGTGACCTTCTGGGAAGTTTCCTGGAAAGCGTGCGAGTGAGGTCAAAGCATGCTGAAAAGACCCGTGTTGGTTTGTGGGGTCAGTCGATCATCCCGAAAGCAGTCTGGGGCGTTACAATACACACATAACCAAACACAACAAACATGTAGATACAATCATGCACATATAAAAACAACCAAATCCCACCATTTCTCCCCCTTTTGGCCATTATTTAGACAACAAATAATGATAACACAATAACATCCTCTTCTTCCTTTTCTCCATCTGCAATACCACCAACCCATTATTCCTCAAAGATGCAGATCCCTAGTTTAACCCATAGTTTTTCAAATTTATTTGCATCTAATGCCTTGGTGAAAATATCATCCTGTTGCTTTTTAGTGGCCACATGCTCCAGATTAACAACTTTTTCTTCAACAAGATCCCTGATAAAATGATGACGGATGTCAATATGCTTAGTTTCACTATGTTGAATGGGATTTCTGAAAATGTTGATGGCACTCCGATTGTCACAGAATAATGTCATGACATCTTGCTTGACATTATACTGTTTTAACATCTACTTCATCCAAATCAACTAAGAACAGCTACTTCATGCTGCAATATACCCAGCCTCAGCAGTAGATAGAGACACATAATTTTGCTTCTTGCTGAACCATGATATAAGATTATTTCCTAAGAAGAAATAACCTCTTGAAGTGATTTTCCTATCATCAGCGCTACCCACTCAATCTGCATCATAATAACCTACAAGCATGGAATCAGAACCAGGAGAACATAACATGCCGTGGTCACTAGTACCATTGATATATTTTAGAATCCTCTTGACTTGATTGATGTGACTTATTTTAGGCTCAACTTGATATTTTGCACAAACACCCACAACAAATGTGATGCCAGATTTGCTAGTTGTAAGGTATAGCAAGCTACGAATCATGCTCCTGTACAGACTTTGGTCCACATCAACATATTTTTCATCTTTAGATAACTTCAAATGAGTAGGTGCAGATGTCCTCTTGTGTCTAGAATTCTCTATACAGAAATTTTACACCATGTTCTTGGCATACTTTGAGAGATGAAGATAGAATCATCCATCTATTTTACTTGAAGTCTAAGAAAATAGGTTAATTCACGAACAAAACTCATTTCAAATTTAGATTGAATTTTCTAGACAAAATGTTGAACCATCTGGTTTGACATCCCTTCAAACAAAATTCTATCCATATATATCTGAGCAATCATGAGTTTGCCATCCTTCTCCTTAACAAATAGGGTATTATTTATTCCTCATTTCTTGTACCCATTGTTGATAAGAAATTCTTTCAGCCTTTTATAACAAGCCCTGAGAGTTTTATTTAATCCATAAAGAGCCTTCTTCAGTTTGAACACATCATCTAGAAAATCAGGATCAACGAACCCTTTGGTTGTTTAACATACACCTCTTCATGTAAGTACCCATTCAGAAAGGCGTTTATCACATCCATCTGAAACAGCTTGAACTTCAGTAAACATGCCCCTCCTAAAAGTAGTCTGATAGATTCAAGACGAGCAACTGGGACAACATTCTCATCAAAATCTACTATTTAAGTTTGAGTGTATCCTTGGGCCTCAAGTCTAACCTTATTCCTGGTGACAACTCCATTTTCATCAGATTTATTTTGGTACACCCATTTTGTACCAATGATATTTGTTCCATTAGGCCTAGGAACTAAATCCCATACTTCATTCCTCTTGAACTGGCCTAGTTCTTCTTGCATGGCATTGATCCAGAATTCATTAGTTAAAGCTTCCTTCACATTCTTGGGTTCTGTCATACCCTAATTTTGACCCCCCCTAAGATATCACATCACTTGACATGTCACAGATCTCCCAGTCAGATCAATAAAGATACCAAGAGCAATCACCTATTCACTAGGTATTCTATTGGGGTTTCCAGTCTATGAGATTCAGGCAAAGGATCAATCAATTATCAACATGATACTCAACATAATCATAGAGTTCAAGATGTTTCATCCATCTCAACATGATCTCCAACCTCAGGGCTTTGAGCCTCCAGTTCATCAGCGCAACTAGATTAGGGTTGTAAGATCCTCAGAGACTGCAATTAAGATTTCATCTTGGAAGAGCTTCAAGCCTCAAAGCATGGTTCACACATCTCAAATGACTTCACATGCTTCCATCATCAATTTCTAAAGCAACATGTACTTCAATTCAAGATCAACAATTCTCAGATTCATCTGGACAACAAAATTAGGGTTTTGACCTAATTCTGCTGGACAGCTGACTTTTAATCAAGACATGGCCCCATAACCCAAACCATGATTCAAAAACCTCTAATACTTCAATAAAATCCATTCACTTCATTCATTTGAAGAGGAGGGCTTGATTCATCACAAAAATCCAAGATTACCCTTCATCAGGAAAAAGTCAACTGTACAGGATTGGCTTTGACTTTTAAGAATTTTGGTCAACCATGGAATTTCAAGGATCAATATCATCAACATATGATTATTAAAGTCATTTGACAAAGGAAAATCAAGAAAAATCAATCAAGAATCAAAAAGTCAACAAAAGTCAAAGTTAGGGTTTTAAGGGCATTTTGGGAACTCAAAATTTTGCCTACACACTCAAAAATCTCCCAACATGAAAGTTGTAGATCTTGACAAAATAAACAACTTACCACAATGCAACTTTTGGCTAAAAATGATTATTTTGAGAGATTTTGGATTTTGAAGGTTTATGTTCAAAACACTAATAGAAATTTAAGTGTTTTAAACGTAGTGTTTCTTCCAACTTCAGGGCCAGTTTTCACAAATTTCCCAAGTGATTATGAAGAATCACCAAACTAATGAATTGAAGTATATACCAAGGGCTTTCCAAATTATGCTCAACCATCTCCAAATTCATTTTGAGCAGAAAGTTATGCATGTTCAAAGTTGGGCGTTTAAAGTTGTTTCAAGTCATGACCAATTTTTGCATCTTACCAATTTTATGCAAATGCTTCTACTAAATGGTTCTACATGACACCTAATACATAAGTAGAGATGCCATGTATTCATTTTCTTCATTGCATGAGGATTGAAGAATATTCCCAAAAACAAATACATGTGATTATGTAATAATGATTACATTTGGGAATTTATGGCAAATGGGTAAATCACCAAAGGAATCTCTTCCCAACCAATTGGAGCTCACTTCAACAACAGAATTGTCCCCTAAGATCATACAAGATCGATTGCTAGGGAGTTGATCAAGTGGAATCAAAATCGTCATCATTGCATTTTGGATATTCTTTGAATTTCTTCATGACCAAGTAACTCAAAATGACTTCACTAAGTTAGCTCACTCCCTCAACTACTCTGATCACTTTGCCTATAAATAGAAGTGCATACCTCAGTATTAATCACACCAAAGCAACTACAATTCTTGCTTCCTCCTTCTCTCCCTCTTGCTTATTGTTTTCTTAGGCTCCTTTGCAAGAATCGAATTCTTCAAACCGAAGCTCTTCCTTTGAAAGTAAGCCTTCTAACATCTCAAGGAGGTTCATTAGAAGTGATCCATGCACCTGGAACACTTCTAAAAGTGGAGGATCACCATATCCACTTTCAACTTGGAGCTTAAGCAAGTAGAGTCATGCAGAGCAATTCAGAGGGTGTCAATTCAATCTAAGCATTCCAACATGTTCCTTGGGGTGTAGTGAAGCTATCCAGATGCCTGCAACACTTCTGTAAGTGCAAAATCATCATCCTCCATTTTCACTTGAAGCTCAAGCAAGAGGAGTCGGGTAGAAAAATTCTGAGGTTTTCCAATCAAAGTAAATGCCCAAATAGCATCAATAAAGTCCCAGGAAGCTTTTGCAATCATCAAATCATAGCTGGGAGCTCTCAATCATAGCATTCGATCTTCAGTTTCAGAGGTAAGCCTATGAACTCCATCTTTTTAGTTCATACACCTATTGCGTTATAACTCAATACCAGTTTGTTCGGCATCATCAGAGGATTAAAAACCCTCTATCATCATTCATTTATTCATCGTGTTCATCATTTAATTTTAATTTTAGGGTTTATGTGTTCTTAGTGTTTATGCTGTAATTCTTTAGTTACACTTAGAATAAATAAATTATGAGCCCATGATCATGTTCCTCGTCCAAAAACGAGCAAGTTTGATATTTGAATCATTTGAATTGGTTGAGAAACGAGTGAGATAGAAATTCAAAATCAACCATTTATGCTATTTTTCTTCATTTTTTTCACAACTTCACTCAATCATTTCACCTATCAAAATTAATCATTTTCACTTGATTTTTCACACACTTTTCATTTATCATACCTATTTTATGAATATCTAAAAAATCACAAAAATATTATTTATTTGATATATTTTTATTAGGTTTAAAATGGTGTATTTTTAAGTATTTTTAATACTTTTAAAATATAGTTTCCTTTATATTTTTCAAACCTAATCCCTTTGTAAATATTTTGTGATCAAACTTTGTTCATAATTCAAAATCTTTTTGGGCCTCTTGAATATTAGAGAGTGTAAGACCCAACCCCTTTTTATTTTCAAATTTTCAAAATACATTTAATCAACAGTTTTCATAACAGTAATCAATTCAAATCTTCTTGGGCCTCTTGAATATTAAAGAGTGTAAAACCCAACACCTTTTTCTGTACATACAGTTTTTAAATCTTTTTTAAAATAAACAGTAAACTCCTCATCTATTTTTCAAAACTTTCTTCTCGGTATTGAAGGGCATTATTCCCGGTGAAACTCTTCATATACCTATCTGACCTATTATCCATCTTCACTTCTTCTATTTTCAAAACAAAAACTTCAAAACTATTTCAATAAACAATTCAAAACGGTTTTCAATCAACTTTCAATCTGTTTTCAAAAAAATTTCAATTTCAAATCCATTTCACATGGGCCTCTCCTTGAGTCTAAGTCCCAACCCTTTTTTGTACATACATCTTTCAAAGGCCTCCTCTTCATCCAGGTTAGGCTTTATAACTTTCAATTTACAGTTTTCATTTAAATTACTGTCAAATATAAACTGTATATACACTGTTTAGAACTCCGTCTGAGAAAAACCTTAGGACAAATAAACTGTATATATATATATATATATATATATATATATATATTATAGGACTATGACCTAGGATTGAGAATGTCTTCCCGGTGAAGGCTCTTTCCTAATTAGATTTCTATAGTTCAACCTCGAGATGAATTATTCCCGGTGAAACATCTTGAAAAAAAGCCTTAGAACAAAAATAGGACACATCCACCCAAGAGGAATTATTCCCAGTGAGACCTCTTACCCATTTGCTTAGAACCAAACTAAGTTCAAAGCTAACATAGCTTCCTCTTGTGCTATAACATGGACCCTCGATTAACCTCCTCTTGGGCTTACAATACAAGGACCCACGGGCTTCTCAAAAGCATAACTCAAAGCTTTCTCTTGAGCTTGTATACAATGACCCATCAGGTTTCTTATAAACATAGGAACAGGTCTTTAGTTACCTTTTAGCCTATCCTGGTGAGATTCTTCTATTCTTCAAACCAGACTTCAAATAAGCCAAGTATGTCTCAATCTCAGTATTGAGTTCACCTTTTTGGAATGAGAGACATGGGCAGTCTCTATCACCCATACTTTCAATCTCCAGTAAGTCTTCTCCTTAGTAGAGTCAAGATTTCACATTTGTTTTCCTCAAACAATGTCAGCCTTAATCTTGGACTTTAAACAAGAAATCCACTCTTCCCTGGAAAGGGTCAGCCTCCATTCATAAGTCCATAAATCAATAAATTCTCTGGAAAGGGACATGCTCCATTCATAAGTCTATAAATCAATAAATTCCTTGGAAAGGGTCAGCCTCCATCAATAAATCCTCAATAGAGTAACATCCCCAGTAAGGTCAACCTTCAACTCTGGACTTTCATTCATTAATCCCTACTCAATAAAAGCAAATTCCCCAGAAGGGTCAACATTCATCAATCTCTACACAACAAAGTAATGCTCAGCTAAAGTCAGCCACAACTCTAGGCTTTGTACAGAACACCAAATAAATTTGTCAGTCAAATAAAACAAAACATTCTTCAGCTAAAGTTAGCCGTAATTCTGGGCTTCATACAGAACACAAATTTCTTCAGTCAAAGTCAATCCCCAGTGGAGTCATCTCCCAGGGTCAATCAAAACTCTTTTAAGCCTCAAGTTTGGGCCTTGTACAAGCCAGTAAAAAATCTAAATCTTTCTTACAGAGGTGAGACATGATTCATCTCTATGAATAGAATTTTCAATTGTTATACCATATTCAAACATAACAAACATCATTTTCATAAAAACATTTCCCATTTAGATTGATACAAGACTGTCTACTCTGTTGACTTCACGTCCAGACTGCTGTCTTCCTCTAATGGTTGAAATCTTTTACTTTATATAAGATGATACTGGCATACTTACACACACACACAAGTAAGGTCCCTCTCTTATCATAAAGTAAACCTTTCTTTATGATTGTTCTTTCATATAAGATGATACTGGCATACTTGCACACACACAAGTAAGGTCCCTCTCTTATCATGAAAGAACCCTCATTTTCATTCACTTTTAAAATGTTTGTGGTAAAACAATTTAAATATCTCTCCATTAAGATGATGACTCGTCTCTTTTCTGCAAACAGAGATTTAATTCAAACTTCAACCTTGAGTTTGAACAAGGCACCAAAAAAAATCAATTCATTTCCCTAATTAGTTCCTCGAATTACAAAAAGCTCTGACTTCCATTAGGGATATGTAGGCATGAGATTCACACGGAATCTCAGCAAGCTAATAAAAAACCAAAAATAGTCAGTTCATTTGTCTTTCAATTCAATTCTCTCTCCTAACACAAAGGAGAAACTTTCCCAATCAAGCAGCAAACACAAACACATAGACACAGAGAAGGTTCCCGTAGAGTACTACGGATATGTAGGGTGCTTAAAACCTTCCCTATGTATAACCGACCTCCCAGACTCCAGAACATCTGTTTAAGTGAAATCCCCACACCTAGAAAACTCTTAGGGTTTATTTGAGATTTTTTTCCCTTTTCTCCTCGTAGGATAATTAAAAAGTTTGTATGCTATCGTAGGTAGAACTAAAATAAAATTCCTCCCACAATGGCGCCTCTCTCCTTCCAAATTTCGCGTGAAGGGTCTGGCGTGCCGTCCTCCTAAGTGAAACGGGGAGGTAAAAAAAACGACACCACATGTTCAAACTTAGAGACAAATCAAGAGTTAGAAACCAAGTCTCTTGATTTAGTAGTAAACGCTTCATTAAAATTTCCTATGACGAGTTCTTTAGGATGATCTTTCTGAATTCTGATTGAAGGATCTTTGTTGGCTTGATTGTCAGCAAGTTCAATATCATCAATCTCAATATTGGTATCAACTTCTACCATATTTTCTAAATTATCATTCATTTGGAATAATGTTCCAACATCTTATTCGACATCATGTTCACTCTCTATGATTGAGTCATCAACCACAACATTTATAGATTCCATCATGACTTTGGTTCTGGAATTAAAGCCTCGATAGGCTCTGTTGTTAGTAGAATAGCTCTGAAATATTCCTTCATCGCTCTTGGGATCCATTTTTATTCTTTGTTCACGATCAACCAAAATGTAGCATTTACTTCCAAAAACATGAAAGTATTTGATAGTAGACTTCCTTCCTTTCCATAACTCATAGAGTGTAGCTAAAGTGCTAGTCCTTAAAGAACTCTATTATGAATATAACATGTAATATTCATTGCTTCAGCCCAAAAATAACATGGCAAATGCTTAACATGAAGCATGACCGTAGTTGATTCTTGTAGAGTCTTATTCTTGCGCTCAACAAATCCATTTTATTGAGGGGTGATGGGAAAAGAGAATTCATGGCTAATACCTTCAGAGGAACAAAATTCAACAAATTTGTTATTTTCAAATTCCTCAACATGATCACTTCTGATCCTTACAATTCCACTTTCCTTCTCTCTTTAAAGCCTTTGACATAGATCTTTGAAAAACTCAAAGACATGTGATTTTTCTTTGATGAAATTCACCCAAGTGAATCTTGAAAAATCATCAACAACAACATAATCATACCTTTTTCCACCAAGGATCTACACTTGCATAGGCCCCATTAAATCCATATGAAGAAGTCCCAGAGTTTTTGAAGTAGTCAGATGTTGAATCTTCTGGTGTGACATATTGGTCTGCTTTCCAATTTGACACTCACCGCATATTCTTCCATCCTCAATTTTGAGATTGGGAATGCCTATGATAGCTTCTTTAGACACAATCTTCTCCATACCTTTTAGATGCAAATGGCCAAGTTTTTGATGCCACAACTTGATTTCATCTTCGTTGGACAACATACATGTGGAGGAACACTTAATTGCCAAAGGTGTCCATATGTAGTGATTGCCCTTAGACTTGGCTCCCTTAATGAATACTTCATTCTCTTCATTAGTGACCATACATTAAGACTTAGTAAAATTAACTTTAAGACCTTGATCACATAACTAATTTGTAATTATCAGTTGAGCAGTCAGACCTTTTACATGGAGAACATTATCAAGCCTAGGGAATCCTTCACAAGATAGCCTTCTAACACCTTTAATTTCTTCTTTGGCACCATCACCAAAAGTGACATAACTAGTGGAAAAAGACTTAATATCAACCAAGAAATTCTTCACTCCTGTCATATTTCTAGAACATTCACTATCAAAATACCAGTCTTCTCTAGATGAGACTCTAAGAGAGGTATGAGCTATGAGACTAGTGACAACATCCTTCAATTTCCACTCCTTTCTAGATTTAATCCTCGCATGATTAGCCCTAGATTGAGGTGAATATTTTGGATAACCATACAGTTTGTAACAGAATGGTTTTATGTGACCATATTTTCCATAATAATGAAATTTCCAAGGTTGGAGCTTGGCTCTAGTTTGAGTTTCCTGAAACCAGGCAGGATGTTGAAACATTTGGTAAAACATTATGCTCTCATCCTTCACTTCAGCATAAACCAATTTCATCACATGGTCTTTTATTTTATCATTTAAGGACTGGTAATTAAACCACATACCAATAGATCCTCTACCTCCTTCCCCCAACTTGAAGAATTTCATCCAACACATCAGACCCATTGTTCAACATCCTTATGGACTTGGTCATATTTTCAAGTTTTTAGGTTAACAAGGTCACTTCATCCTGTAGATCAGAGTATATTAATTAAACATTCTTCCTTTCCAGCCTGCATTTGAATTATGATTTCCTTCTGATTTTCTTCTAGTTGTCATACCTCTTCACTTTTGATGCACAGTTCTTTGTAAGAGGCAACCAGTTCTTCATAATATACCTCTTCATCACAAGATTCTTTATCAGAATCATATCTCCCAGAAAAAGCCTTAACATGCTTGGCACTTTCATTATCTCCTTCACTTTCAGAATCCTTATCAGACCAAGAGACATACATCCCCTTTTGTTGTTTCTTGAGGTATGTTGGACACTAAGATTTGATGTGACCAAAACCTTCACATTTATGACATTGAATTCATTTTCCTTGATTTTGCTTCTCATTTGTTCTTGCTTTTCTATGAGAGTCATAATTCTTATTGATTTCATGGGACATCTTCTTGACATAAGGTCACCTTCTCTCCCAAGGCACTAGATGAGTTACCTATTTCAAAAGTATTCATGTGAAAGTCATGAATGCTTTCATCATCTTTAATCTTTAGATTCTCAAATTTGGTAGTGAGAAGCTGAAGTATAGACATCTTCACTTTAGATGTGCCTTCATGAGTGGTTTTGAGAATTTCCCAAGCATCTTTGGCCACAGTACAGGTGTTTATCAACCTGAATATGTTTTTGTGAACTACATCTGAAAGCCTTGATTAACTAGGGATGTTTGCAATTAACCCATGATATAGTGAATATCACCTTGAGAGTTGCTCTCAATCTAGACCCTAAACCAACCTCTGTCGGCCATGTTTTCTAACACTAATAACATAATCGTGATAATTTTCGCATGCAACACACTAATCTGACCAAAAATTGCAACAAATGCGCCTAAGAATTCCCGCTGACGGTCCCTGACCATACCACTCACTACGCAAGTTTAGTGGTTGTCAGCAAACTATGATAATTTTGGGGATTTTCTATAACGTCTCTCGATCTACAATCTATCCAAAATGTCTAACTCTATTTTACGTTTCACAATCCAACCTTTGGAGAGGGAGGAACCAATTCTAGCTTGTGGTGCCAACGGTTATGGGAACTCATTCCTAACCAACCAAATACAATGAATTGTGTGAGACCAAACTACTAACATTGTGTCCTGAAGTTTGGGGTGCCAACCAAGCATAATCATATGAAAAATATCCTCGATAACTTTTGATAAAACTATAATTCCAAAGATAGATGTTACAGTCTTCCAAATAGCCACCGTAAATGGGCAAGCAAATATTACGTGGTCTAAAGAGTCTAAGACCATCTCCAATGGTAGTTTCTTCTATTGAGTTCTCCACCTGTACCATTAATTTAATAATTAAATATTTAAAAAATTTGTCATGTCATAATAGAGTTGCATTGCAATGCAACAACTAAAATATTGTAGTATCCAATCAAATTAAGTTATGAGGTAAAGTTGTGGGACCCATATCAGATTTTTATTAAAGTTAAAATTAAATAAATTCTTTTAATATGATGTGGCTTAGTGGGTCTCATAAAAAACTCAAATATAAATTGCACCATTAGAGATGCTCTAACTGCGCTTGTTGCACATGCCACACATAGATGCCAATTGGCATCCACGTTTTTGCATATCCAAAGGCAAGAGAGTTTATTGTGCATGAACATCCACAAAGTATTATATCAGATTTAAAATTAAAACTAAATTCATTTATTTGATTATATTTATTATAAAATGTAAAATTGTAGATAAAATAATTAATTTGAAGATAATTTGGATTAAAGACCAAAATAAAACGTGGTATTCTTTTTATACAAGTAGAAATATAAAAAAAATTTATTACGCATTATCAATATGAAAATTTGACTCTAAATTTTAAGCATGTAGACATATTGTTATTATCACATTCATTTTTATAAACAAAAATTTTAGTTAATTTTTGAAAATGATTTAAAATTATTTATTTTAACATTCATATCATGGCAATAAAAAACTATTTCTATTTGAAAATGGGAAATATATTTATAATATAAAATTAGTATTTTTATTCTATAAAGTAATATACAAAAATAATAGTAATAATAATAAGGCTTAAATACACTTTTGGTCCATATAAGTTTTTGATTTTTTGACTTACTTTTGATCTCTGTAAGTTAGCGAGTTCTTTTTTTCATCCCTGTAAATTTTTATTTTTAATTTGAGTTTCTATATATCTTACATTTTACTTCAGGTTTAACCTCTAAAGTCAAAATTCACATGAAAATCTACAGATTTTTGGCGGATTTTTCTGCGAATTTTTCTGCAGATTTTGATTTTATAGAAACTAAAACGAATACAAAAGTGAAATGTAAGAATCAAACTAAAAATAATTAACAGAGATGAAAATCAAAAACTCGCTAATTTACATGACCAAAAAGTACATTTAAGTCTAATAATAAAAAACTCTATACTATTCTTTCCTCTATCAAAAATGGTGGGTGGATTTACAACTTTGATACAGCCAATTAAAAGTTGTGGGTTAGAGGGACTGAATATCTGACGTATTTTGTCAAAAATATATCATTAAATTTAGTATTATTTTTTTAAAGGAATATTTAAATGTAGTATACTATTATAAAAGTTTAATTATAAATTAGAAATAGTTTTAATAATTTATTCTTTATTTTTTTACAAAAGAATTCATTCAATTATTAAAAATATTAAATAAGTGTGCATGTGTGTGATCTAGCAGTAAAACGCTTGGGTATATATATATATATATATATATATATATATATATATATATATATATATATATATATATATATATATATATATTAAATACAGAACTTTTGACTAATTTATAGAAAATTTTGACCGACACTAATCTCTATTAAAAAATCTATAAAATACACAAGAGATATTCTCCGCATCTTACTGAATTTTCTTAACACATAAGAGTTTGAGATTGAAATTATATATCATAAAATAATATTAAAGTAATTAACTTTTTTATATTGTCTAAAAAGTAAGAAATAAAGCATAAAAAAATCTGAAAATAATAAATTTCTCTAAAATAAAAATCTCATAAAAGAATTATTATATGCCTCCCCCACTATATAAATTAATCCTCCCATAAACCCAATTCATTTCAATTTTCATATTCTATTGTGTAACAAACATATTAGAAATAAATACACAATGGAGATGAAGATTGTTTTTGTTGTTGTCTTCTTAGCTGCCATAAGCACTGTTCTTGCTCATGAAGGCCACCACCATGATGAGGCCCCAGCCCCCGCTCCAGGACCAAGCAGTGGTGGTGCTTCTGTTGGATCAATCCTTGGTGCATCTCTTTTATCTTTTGTTGCTTACTACTTGAACTTCCATGCATGAGGCACACATAGGTGTATGTGATCTGAAATAGATAAGGGAGTTACGTTGTTCGATTTTAATTAATAAGAGGAGTTTGTGTATTTTCGATTATGTGATGTAGCCATTATTACTGTATTGCTGAGAAATAACTTTAATTGAAAATTTTAGAAATGAGATTTCATGCTTTATACTTTATATTTTGCTTTTATTTTAAAGTTTTTAATTCACATAGAATGTCAAGCATGACATGATATACAATTGGAAATGCGTTTAAGGTGATAAAATGGATGTGATCTATTAGATATGTTCGTTATCTATATTTTTTTTAAAAGACGGATTATAATTTAATCCCACAATCTTTAAAATTTTACTGATACAAATATTAATATAAATTTTTGTAATTTTTCCGTTAATAATTCGCAGTACCAATGGATTCATCCCGACCAATCTTCATGTTTTGCTAGACACCAAAATTTTAAATACACGCGTACGCAATGTCTATTTCATTCATCTCATTTTTTTATGAACTTTTATTGTACAGGTTAATGACTCTCTAGTTGTGTCTTCTCTTACGATTACATTGAACTTTGTTTGAGAATTTGAAGATATTAATGGGAAGTCTTAAAAAAATGTAATGGAAAGAATTGAAAAAAAAATTTGTTTTTGGGAATCTATTTCTTCTCTTAATACAAATTATTTTTAATTTGGTGAATAGAAAAATTGTATTGATGAAAATTTTAGGAGGTTTTAAATTTAGGGGTGTTTATTGATTCGGGTAAATCCGAATTAAATTAGAATCCGAACTAAATCAAACTATAGTGTTTGGGTTTGATATTTTTTCAGTTCGGGCAAGAACCGAACAAAAACAATGAAATCCAATGATAATTGGTTCGGACATTGGATTTTCAATTTTTTATCCGCAAGCCCAATCCAAACCAATCATAATTAATTATCATAAAAATTACTACCAAGCATTCAACTTCGAGAAGAAAAAAGTAAAATGTCATATGTGTATAAATTATGCTATTTTAATTTGTTATTAGAAAATTGTTATTATAATATGGTAATTGAACGTAGAACTATAAAACACATTCATTACCATACTAACTCAAGTGACCAGATATAGATTCAAAAGTCTTTATGTTTTATATCTTTTTGTTAGATATTTTTGAATCTATTAGGAAAAAATTATCTATAATATAAGAAAATTATATGTTCTGGAAAATACAATTTTAACTTTTTGTGTTTGTCCGCCATTTTATCATTTTGAGGGTATTTTGTGTCTAAAATATACTTTTTGCAACTAAATTATACTTTTGGTTCTAAATTGTACTTTTGCAACTAAAATGTACTTTTGATTCTTAATTACACTTTTGCAATTAAATTGTACCATTTTGGGGGCATTTGGTGTCCAAAATTTATTTTTTTTGCATGTAAAATAATTATACACTTTTAATGCATGAGTATTATTCTCTTTTTTTTAATTCACAAGTAAATTAAATTATAAAATATATGTTATTAGTTTAATTATGTGTCAACTCAAATTCTATTATTAATCTAAATATTTTTATAAATGATGCCTACAAAAAATAATATTTGTGTATGGGGTAAATATATATTTTTATAAATGGTGTTATTTTTATATAAGAAAATTTTTTATTATTGATTTAAATATTTTTATATTCGAAAATTTACTATTAATCCACATATTTTTATAAATGATACCTAAACATAAATAATATTTGTATATGGAAAAAAATATTATTGATCTAAATATTTATGATCCATAAATCATACGAAAGATGATATTTATGATCCAAAAATTGTATACGGAAAAAAATCTATTATTGAGCTCAATATTTTTATATACGAAAATTTACTATTGATCCAGTTATTTTTTGTAAATGATATGTAAACATAAATAATATTTGTATGAGAAAAAATCTATTATTGATATAAATATTTTTATATACGAAAAATGGTATTTATGATCCACAAAATTTTGATTCAAAAATGCTTTACGGAAAAAAAATCTATTATTGATATAAATAATTTTATATACAAAAATTTACTATTGTCCCAGATATTTCATTAATTGATACCTAAACATAAATAATATTTGTATACGGAAAAAAATTTATTATTGATTTAAGTACTTTAATATATGAAATATGGTATTTATGATCCAAATATTTATGATTCAGAAATGGTATACAGGAAAAAATCTATTATTGATTTAAATATTTTTACATACGAAAAAAATTATTATTGATTTAAATATTTTTTTTCTTTTTTAACCTTATATTTTAAATAAATATATTATGTAAACAAATGCGGATTCCAGACCAAAACCCGTGCATAAATATATTAGTCTAGTATTTACAACTGAACACTATTAATACTATACTTTTTATATTACTATGAGAAATTAATTTCAGTAAATAAGTTATTTTTTTCAAATATTTTTTCAATTTTTATCTACTCAATCAATCCAATTCAAACCAATCTGTTATTTCTCGGTTCGGTTCGGTTCGGTTTGGGCTTTATTGTAAAATTTTGCAAATCCAATCTAAATCAATCCATTTAATTTTAATTGGTTTTATTAGATGTAATAGCCTTTATTAAATGTAATAGCCTTTGTAAGTAATAGTGTGACTGGCACGTGTGCCTTTGTGTCACATGTTCTAACCTACTATAGCAGGTTACAGGTTGTAGTATATAAACAACCATTCTCTCTATTGTGTAACTAACTTTTGAGAAATAACAAAAAGTTGTTAGATGAATGAAAATCTCTCTCTCTCTCTCTCTCTCTCTCTCTCTCTCTCTCTCTCTCTCTCTCTCTCTCTCTCTATTTTCTATCATGGTATCAGTAGACGTATGATCCACGACCATGGTGTCTTCTGCTTCGTCTTCCGCTTCACATTCTAGCGCCGATCAAGGTGTTCCGCCGCCGGCGTCACCGATGGTGTCTCCGTCTGATGATCACCGTTGTCTTAATTTTTCTCTCAAGATCTTGCAAAAGCTTGACGAGAAGAACTTTCACTTGTGGTGTCAACAAGTTGAGTCGTTCATCAATGCTCACGGTCTCACGGCGTTTGTTGTTTGTTCTAAGATTCCGCCTCAGTTTCTGGATGATGCGGCGCGAATCTCTGGATCTGAGAATCCTGAATACACGATCTGGCTTCAGAAAGACCAGATGCTTCTCTCGTGGCTTCAATCCACGTTATCGAGCGAGATTCTCTCGCGAGTGCTAGGATTCATTCTTGCTTATGAGCTTTGGGATCGCCTGTTTCAATACTTTCAGAAACAGACTCGTGCTCGTGCACGTCAGTTGCGTGTTGAGCTACGCGCCGTCACGCTCGATTCCATGACGGTTCAGGATTATTTACTTAAATCAGGATGATCGTGGATGCTCTCGCGTCAATTGGTGATTCTCTTCCTGTTGCGCATCACATAGATGTTATTCTTGAAGGTTTGCCCTCTGAATTTGCTCCTGTTGTGTCTGTTATTGAAAGTAAGTTTGGTATTATGGATTTGGATGAAGTTGAGATCCTTCTTATTGCACATGAACTGCGTTTGGCTAAGTTTAAGAAGACTACTACTCCTGATATTGCCTCTTTGAATTTGACACACACTGCTCCTGAATCCACTACTCTTAGTGACTCTAACAATGCTACCAACACAACTTCCTCTACTTCTCAGGTCACTCCTTTTGCTGATCCTGAGTACTCTAGCTTCAGAGGTGGTCGTTTTGGTCGTGGTGGTGGTAGATCTGGCAGAGGCAGAGGTGGTCGTAATGCTACTACACCTGTTCAGTGTCAAGTGTGCTCCAAATTTGGTCATACAGCTCTTAATTGTTGGCACAGGTTTAATCAGCAGTTTCATGGTGTTGTAGCTGATGGTCAGCAAGGTTTTCAACAACCTCAAGGTGCTGGTGCTTACTTTCCCTCCTCTCCTTGGCAACAATTCCAACCTCTTGTGTGGGTTAGGCAAGCTGCTCCTGCTACCACTAAATTGGCAGCCCCTATCATGTTAACTCCTAGTGCTTATGTGGCTCAATTTGTCCCTACTCTTTCTGCCAGCTGGATTCCTGACTCTGGTTCCTCCTTCCATGTCACCAGTGAGGCTCAAAACCTGCAACAGCTTACTCCTTTTGAAGGTCATGAGCAGACCTTCATAGGGAATGGACAAGGTTTGGATATCACTTCTGCTGGCTCTTCATCCTTTATATCACCAACTCAGCCACACACTCACCTTACACTTAATAATTTGCTTCTGGTTCCCTCCATCACAAAGAATCTTATGAGTGTTAGCAAGTTTGATAAGGACAATGATGTCTATTTTGTGTTCACAGCTGACAAGTGCTTTGTAAAATCACAGGGTCTTCATCAAACTCTTCTTGAAGGCGCTGTTGGCAGTGATGGATTGTATGAGTTTCCTCATCTTCTCATGGACAATTCTGCTAAGTCTTCTTCCACTTCTGTTGCTAATAAACTTGTTGATGTACCTAGTGCTCACTATACTAGAGTAGATCCTAATTTTCCTAATGTGTGGCATCTTAGGTTAGGTCATCCAAACACTCATGCTTTAAAGCTTGTTCTACAAAGTTGTAACATTCCCTTTGCTAATAAAGATCATTCTCTGTTTTGTACTTCCTGTTGTATGGGAAAAGCTCACAGATTTCATGCACCCACCTCACAAACCACTTACACTGCACCTCTTGAACTTATTTACAGTGATTTATGGGACCCTCACCTGGCCCTTCTACACTTGGTAACAAATATTATATGTCATTTGTTGATGCCTATTCCAAGTTCACTTGGATCTATTTTCTCAAATCCAAGGCTGAAGCCTTTGCTATCTTTAAACAGTTCAAAAACTTGGTTGAACTGCAACTTGGCTTCCCTATCAAGGCTGTTCAATCAGACTGGGGTGGTGAGTTCAGACCTTTTACAAAGTTTCTTACTGAATTAGGCATTGTTCACATAGTGATTTTCCCTCACACTGATAGAAAATAGAGAGAGAGATTTTCATTCATCTAACAACTTTTTGTTATTTCTCAAAAGTTAGTTACACAATAGAGAGAATGGTTGTTTATATACTACAACCTGTAACCTGCTATAGCAGGTTAGAACAACTGACACAAAGGCACACGTGCCAGTCACACTATTACTTACAAAGGCTATTACATCTAATAGGTTTGGGTATCGGATTCTCTCAAAACCAAACTAAACCGGCCCGCAAATATCCCTATTTAGATTATTTCTCCAAATTTAATTTAAATTGTTATAATAATTTAAACATTAAAAATATATTATTTTTATATAGTAATTGTTTAGGTACACCATCTATATATCGTGTTTCCCGGTGTATATTTTTTAGGCCTTTAACTCTATCAATCTTTTATATATTTGTTTAAGAAAATTATTCAACAAAAAACTCTTCTCCACAAAAAGTTTAAAATTTAGGGAATTCAACCACAATTCATGAATATTAATGAATATTTAATAATTGATGTTAAAAAAATATAATAATAATAATAATAGTAATAATAATAATGTTAATAATAAATTATTTTGACTTGATGACGGAATCCTAAGTGACATGGTCTTCATTTACTAGTGAATATGCGGTCTCGAGGATCCATTGATTCTTAATTGTTGGATTTCATCTTTCTTCGTCTTATAAATTCCATCAAAAGCAGGCAAGGTAACAGGGCAGGGCAATGATGGATTTAAGCATTACTAGCTCCACTTCCGTTTTCCTGAACCAACCTCGCCTTGTTCTCAAACATAGTCAGGGTTAACAATTGATCACCCACCCCGCCCCAATAGGAAACAAGTTTTCCCGCCTCCGCTCTATTCCCACCCGCATAAATTGTTTCTTTTAAGCATATTTTTCAATAGCAACAAAAATCAATAGTTAAACTATATGTTTGGTCATTTTAAGAATAATCATAATACTTTGTCATTTTCATTTAATTTATATTTTCAAAATAACGAATAATAATTTAAAGGGTTAAATATACAAAACCCCCTGTAATATAGGCGAAATTCGCTTTTCCCCCTGTAAATTTTTTTAAACACCCCCTAGAAATATAAAAATGCTATGTCTTTTACCCCCTAAGTGTAAAGTTTATCCCCCTGTAATATTTTTTTGTTTGATTTCCCCCCTAGATTTGGTGTTTAAATTGCACGCTTAGGGAGGTAATCCAAACAAAAAAATATTACAGGGAGAAAACTAAAAAAAATATATTACCAGAGGGCTAAAGCAAATTTCGCCTATATTACACGGGTGAAAAGTGACATTAACCCTAATTTAAATAAACTTGATATCTTAAGATTAAGAAGGATAAATGAGCAATAAAGTTATAAATTAAATTTAATAGGTCAGGCGGGGGTGGGTACGGGTAGGGTGCTAGCACCCCCACCCCCACCCCATCCCGTAATTAAAAACCAAGTGATCCCCACAACCCCCCCCCCCTAATTAAATTGATTTTCCTTATTAGATTTAGGGCACGCACGGTCGGATCCAGATTCTTTTCCATGCCTAATCTAAAGTGTATAAATCAAAGTAAATAGTTTATTTTCCTTCTTGTTACTTTCTTGTTCAACTTTCTTTCTAAAGTGTCTTTATTCTTCTTTAAACATCCTTAAACTATTTTTCACTGTTATGTTTTCTTGTGTTGCATTGTTATTTATCTTTGCTTTACTTTATGCTTCCTTCATTTTGGTTTGTGGTGGCCATCATCCCTCTTGATTGTGGTTCTACCATATTTGGGTTATTATTCTCCCTCTGTTTTACACTATTTCTTCTTGTCATTGGTCAATCAAAGGGGGTGTTTGCTCCGATAGATTAGTGATTTTGTAAAGTTTCTATGTTCATCACTTTTATTCAAAGTGGAAGGGTGAGTAAGCGAGGCCACCTTCCTTGAACTTGTTAGAAGTAATTCATATTCAGAAGTTGTTGTTAGTAAGAAGCAGAAGCTTTTGAGGTTGTTAGTCATAAGCTCTGCATTAGTCAGAAGTTGTAGAGATTGTTTAGTCAGAAGCTACATGTATCAGAACCTTTCTCAGCGTAGCTGAGAAGGTGCATGTTCATAATCTTGTTCTGAGTTTTATTAGCGTGGTTAGTTTTACTTACGTGGTATAGTTTGCTTATGTGGCATTTTTATTTTTGTGTATTTAAATAAGTTTATTACAGTGAAATCATAATTGACTTTTCACCAATGAGAGTTTGTTACGTTTTTCTCTATTCTCTCTCTTCTTCCATCTTCATCTTCAACCTTATGCACCCACAGAACTGACTATTTTTGCTTTGTGTGAATATGACAGATTGAAATAACCATTAAGTACCTTGCTTCAGAGTCTCTAGTGGATCAAAATATGTTCAAAGCATTCATCTAAGACAATGATGTTTATCCAGAGACTCCCTTTTATTACCCTAATCCATAAGAATTGGGATCAAATAAGATGGCCATACAAATAGGCGGTTCTCTCACTAATTGGGTTATCATGATTCTTTCATTTTTAAGGCAATTTAATTAGAGTTTCCTCATTCCCAAATCCAAATGTATGATTTGGCCTTCCAAAAAATGGGGTTATTCCTTCCTTTCACTTGCTTCGAGCAAGAAATCCTTCAATATCTTATGGTGGCATCATCACAATTGCACCACCAAGTGTTGGGTGTTTATTAAGCCTTCTAGATAGTGTCCCTCTATCTTGGAATTCATGAATCAATTGGGTCATTTATCATATAATTTTTCATTACTTGGGACTCTGTTGTGCGCGCCTATTTCCTTCAAGCAATCTCCTAATACTTTTGAAATCTTTACCGATCTACTAAAAACTTTAAATTTAGGTATGTTTTACTCCAATCCAAAATTGATAATCCTCATTGAAACTTGTTTGGGGAAAGAATGAAATACCTCCTGATATTAACTTGTTTGTTTGGGAACATTGTATCATTGTTTTTGGGACTAGTCTCACTTTGAGAGGGTGAAAACAAACTTAATTTTTTATGAATCATAACGTTTCGATATTATGAAGGAATGTGTGTGGAAAATTAGAGAATTGGTACGCCGTTTTGAAAATGGTAAATATCTTGCAATCTGTTCCTGTAAAACACGTTTGGACTACCTTCCAGAAGTAAATCCGGTGAGGTCGCAACTGCAAAGGTTAATTTGAGAAGATGACTGAGTTTCTCTAGGGATTTGAGCAGCACGATAAGGGTATGTGTGAGCTCAAGATAAAAGTATGTCTTGCTTATCCCTCGTTCAGGAGCCCTATTTATACTTCTGAAATGATGAACCGAAGCATTAATGAAGTGACCCTTGGAGTTCCTCGGTAATGATAACCATCGTAACTTCCGCTACCCTCCATTAAGAAGTGTAACGTCCAGTAACGGCCCTTTATATCTGTAACCATTATAGCCGACTATGATAACCAGCTATCGAGGACTCTTCCGGCTTGAGAAGTTTCTGAATAGAGGAGATGCCCCGAGTAGATAAGATGTCCTCGTCCTACTCAGCGGTATGTCAAAAACCGGTATCTATGCCGTAGTCGATTATATTTACTCCGATCTTCTATGTCAGCCTAAGAAATTTTGGTATGTACATAAGCCCCCCGATCTCGAGACCCATAGGGGTGAAGTGTTCGACCCATAAGAGACCTTTAGAATTCTTGAGTCGACTTGGGATGATCGGCCTTTTACGATCCAACGGTCACGATGCCTCTAGCGTACGCTAGTGGGTTTTTAAAGAGCCATCAAGTCACGTCCTTCCACCTTACTGCGTAATGATGAATTTTATGGGGAACACACATTACTTCCATAACTCTATTTTATAGTTGTTATATAGGGTTTAAGTGCTTAAATGTTGTCCCTCCATGGCTAGTATTTAGGGTGTTTATTGTCTCAAGGAATCCACCATGGCTAGTATTTGGGTCATTTCTGGTGGAGGATCATCACTATTGGGCGAAGGTCTAGACGTTTCGGGAACGAGGGTTGATGTATAATAGTGTGGCATGGGAAACTTTTACCTAGGCCCCATGGTGGGCGCCAAATGTTCCTGTAAAACACGTTTGGACTACCTCCTAGAAGTAAATACAGTGAGGTCGCAACTGTAAAGGTTAATCTGAGAAGATGAGTAAGTTTATTTAGGGATTTGAGCAACACGATAAGGATATGCACGAGCTTAAGATGAAAACATGTTTGGCTTATCCCTTGGGAGCCTTATTTATACTTCTGAAATGATGAACCAAAGCATTAATGAAGTGACCCTTGAAGTTCCTCAATTATGACAACCATCGTAACTTCTACCGCCCTCCATTAAGAAGTGTAACGCGTAATAACGGCCCAAACGGCCCTCTATATCAATAACCGTTATAGCCGACTATGATAACCATCTACCGAGGTGAGAAATGGAGGACTCCTCCGGCTTGAGAAGTTTCCGAATAGAGGAGATGCCCCGAGTAGGGAAGATGTCCTCTTCCTACTTTGCGGTACGTCGAAAATCGAGATCTCTGCCGTAGCCGATTATTTTTACTTTGATCTCCCATGTTGGTCTAATTATTTTTGGTATGTACACAATAAATATGAAATAAATCAAAGAGAAAGATTGGTATATAAATACTTGGTTCTTAGTGACGTCCCCTAGCTATGAAGATTCAATTGAGATCCTTCATTTGTCTCGTGACCTTTTATGATTTTTGATTTCATATATTTATTCTTGCTAACTATTTTCTTTACTTGTGTAAATAACATGGGCTACGAAAAGAGATACAAATCCTACACGAATAACAAAGCTTATCTCTTAGTCAAGTCAGGTGATATGAAAGTTGATCCTAGCCAAACTAACCTTCGTGTTGAAGCATATAGGTCCTCGGTCAGCCCCCGATAAAGTGGCCTCTCAAATAATTTTGTCCTTGACTTAGGCTTATACCGCATTAACGTTCCTCTAGCCACGACTTCTCCTTCATAGACTCCACTTCTTTCCATCAATCTCCTAAGATGGTATGTCTCTTAAAGAAATAAATAGCCATCATCAAGATTTGATGGGAGTTGTCAAAAAGATGAGATGTTAATGCTTGCTCTAGCACAACCCTTTCCTTATTCTATAGGGAAACTCTAAGGTATGGATTCAAATGATGATATGTGCCATATAGTTGATATGGGGCCGATTGTTCATTACAAAAACTTGTTGAGTGTATGTCGTATATGGCCAAAAATGATTACCCTTACTAGTTTGATGTTCACTGCGAAAAGGGAGTTTGCAATCGAGGAAGAAAGTTTACAATCACAAAGCAACTTTTTGAAACAAGACTTACAGGCCATTTAGGATTTGGGTGAGTCTCGTCTTCTTTCCTCTAACCATCTTATGAAAGAACGTCTATGTGAATTTTTTAACCAAGAGTGAGACGTCTTGTCAGTGGCACCGTAACTTAGTTGTTTTGCAATCTACTTTCGAATACCGAATCATTACCTTTCATTACATGATCGATATATGAGTTGTCTTTGCTTTCGCAACCGACACAAATTTGTTTAAACATTTAGATTCTAAAATAACCATTTTCTTAATTTTTCTCGGTATTAGTATATAGATAAATCAATCGAGATGCTTTTAAGATAGTTATCTCGTCCCCTTGTCCCTAATGGACTACTCACTCGTGGTGATATTTACCGCAATTAAACAAAGTAGAGATATAGCAAGAATATAAAATCAAAGCAATTACAATGGAAAATTAAACGTTAATGAAGACAATGCTTTGAAGTATAAGAAAAAGCTCCAATAATGCTTGAATCTCTTACAATAAAGTGCAGCAAAATAACACACAAAAACTTAGAACAAAAGCTTCAAAGTTGAAAAATAATCCTAGAGTAATGTGAAGCTAAAATAAGATGATTGCTAACAATTATTCAAGGCTTATTTATAGCCCCTAATCACCTCCAAGGCCCCTAAATTTGTGTAAATGGTACTTAAGGTCATTTAGTATTCGAATTGGAATAGTTTGGAGGCACCAACGGTCATAAAAATGTCTAAAACTTTAAGAGTTTGTAACATTCGCTGGGATGAACACGAACAAAAGCTTCAAAACTGAAAAATAATCCTAGAGAAATGTGAAGCTAAAACAAGATGATTGCTAACAATGATTCAAGGCTTATCTATAGCTTCTAATCACTTTCCAAGCCCCTAAATTCGTGTAAATGGTACTTAAAGTCATTAAGTATTAGAATTGGAATAGTTTGGAGGCACTAACGGTCATAAAAATGTCCAAAACTTCAGGAGTTTGTAACGGTCGCTGGAATGAACACGAACAAAAGCTTCAAAGCTGAAAAATAATCCTAGAGTAATGTGAAGCTAAAACAAGATGATTGCTAACAATGATTCAAGGCTTATTTATAGCCTCTAATCACCTTCCAAGCCCATAAATTTGTGTAAATGATACTTAAGGTCATTAAGTATTCGAATTGGAATAGTTTGGAGGCACCAACAGTCAAAAAATGTCCAAAATTCCAAGAGTTGGTTACGACCACTTAGAACCCCCATAAGCATAGTACTATAACTTGGTCTGTCCCACTATTACCTGATAGTTAACTACTACCTAGTACGACACATGGGTCCTCGTAACGCCTACCTTAAGAGAATTCGAGTTTCCGTCTTACGAATACCAATCAGAAACTTGCCTTAAGCTCTGGGTCAACACTGTCCTACATCTGTCAGATCTCGTGTACGATAGCAATACTGTGGCGTTATACCTGTCTTGTAGTACTAATCATGGTGGTCCCACTCTGAAGCCATGTAGTCACGCAACCTACTCTACAGCGTATAACGATCTTCACTCATATCCTATAGTCACCGTCGACAATGTTTGGATAGGGATCTGTTAAGGTCATTGCTATTCAAAGCCTTCCAACCACACTCCTCAGAAAGCTAAAACCTAGGAGTGCTTCGCGCTCAGGGTTCACTTACTAGGAACAATAAGCTAGATCAGAATGGATAAGATTTTGGTTCGAATTGTTATGTCATGCGCGTACCCACTTGCACAGTGCATGCATAAGAAATTCTATGAATAGCTCTTCGCATAGGAATACCAAGGTTCAAACAGTCAATACGACTTCAATCATCCTACGAATACTTCGGAATGACACTAGTTTCCATTCATCTAAATACCCAATACCAAGCGCAGTTCTGTGGTATCTCTCGGGGTTAGACAAATCATAACTAGTACGAACCTTAGCTACAACACATCTCGGTTTCACTTGCTTCAACTGTCGCCTAGCGTAGTTCTAGAACTCATTCACAGGTTAGCAAAAACGGGAGTATAGTAGCTCTTCCCCTAAACGAGTATCCAACTTTTTCCCAATTAGAGACTGACATCTTTACTCTTCCAACGATTCTTTATTGGGTAATTCACACACAACTTACGGCTTACCGAAATGACTTAGAGTGAAACATCACGTTCATCCAAGTACTGCCCACATTATAGTAACCAGGAGATTTAGACTACTTCGCTAAAATTCCCAAAAGTCTTACATCTGACAGGTTCTCAAAACATATCTGCCACTAGCATCACGATCGGACAACAAATTTCTAATAGCCCCAGACTTCATTCCATCTCAGAATTCCTTATTATAATCCTACTCAAGTTCTTCACATTTGGATCCAGACGAGGTCTCACTTCACCCCATCGGATCTCAGAAACTCCCGACGTCTTAGATCTATACCATGACAAGGTCGTCAACTACTTCAACTCAAGTCGCTTTGGATCTTACGCGTCCTCGTGGTGGCTCCACCACGATCTCATCTATCGCATATACAGCCAGTGAGCTGGCCAGGCTCAATGAGTGGATACTACGATAGTAAGAATCGGGCGAGCAACACACACATGTGAGGGAGAAGAGAATTGCTAGCGATGTCTCATGGCAGGGACAAGAATCGACCTGCTCTGATACCAACTGTAACACCCCATACATAACTGACTAGTATATTATGCATGAAATGTTAAAATTGATATTGAGTACATACACAAGTCAAGGTACAATATTTGATCCATATAAAATACAACATGAAATTCTACTAAGTAGCATAATACACGGGTCTTCAATGGATCTTGCACAGCGGAATGTCAAAATCAACGAGGACTTCGAGCCGACACCACTTCAAGCCATCAATCCGAACCGGCTATCTATCAAAAGCTACTAAACTGCACCTGAAAAAAATATAAGTTGATTGGGGTGAGATTACTAAATCTCAGTGAGCCTCCCTATCTTAAGGTTTTGCTCGGTTCTACAAGGTACATGCATCATAAAAAGATTCACCTAGAATCCGGGGTTATGCCTCACGTTTAGGTGCAAATACAAACAAGGGTATCACCACAATTGGAAGTCCCTTAACTATCCAATGAGGCGTTCAATAAAACAACAATTCACAATATGCAAACTCACATCCTTATGTGAGGAATCAAGGAGTTATACCCATCTAACTAGGCTACCTCTGCCACGTACCCTCGATGAGTATCCAAGTACATATATGTCGAAAGACTTGCACAAGCACACCGCACGATGAATTCGGGTCATTCCTATATGGAATTCAATCCGAGATGAGTTAAGTTGTACCATTGCCTACGTGGCATTTACAACCTCATCACCAAGCACGCCAGTGAGTTACCAAGTGGGAAACGCCATTAAAGACCCCGGTCTTGCTTCCACTGCAATGGTATTCATCCTTTATACGCAGGTGAGTAAACAGGTGCAATACATTCTCTTCGACGTACAAGCCCACCGGGAGAAAGCCTAGTAACACTGTCTATTTGACGTTACTAGAGGCAAGTAATTCAGTGATTGCCTACGTGGCATCACCCACTTACCATACTAATCACGCAGGTGAGTTACCAAGTGGGAAAAGCCATTAAAGACCCTCACTTGCTTCCACCGTAATAGTAGCTCAGGTAACGCAAAATATACGGATATAGACACGTATATACAACAGGCATAAAGCCAAATCATCCATGGTATATAATACATAACACAAACGCCACACGGGCTACCAATGGGCATCCACATAGTGGGTAAACAGGATTTACTATCCTAGTAGTACAGTTATACTCCGATTCACGCATATTCAACCAAGGCAAGTTCACAAAAATCAAGCATCCGAACGTCCAACCGGAACGACGGGAAAACAATTTACATTGTATTATATGCACATAATATTAGACAAAATCCATCGTATAAATATCATGTCATTTGCACATACTCGTCACATGTGAGTTAAATATGTTTCGATCATGGAATATATTAAACATAATCAAACCATATAATTATTTAGAACGTACATGGACACACATTAGTCTCATAACAAGGAGGCTTCCGGTTCCCGACATGGAACGGAACTGCACTCTAGGGAATTAAACATACCATTCTTGATTCTATAAATGTTAGTCCGACATCATGTAACTAAACATCCATTTGCCATAAATTTTAAATCAATTAAAAGCTTTATATCTAAGCATATTCATAAAGATCATTAAAAGACCTTTCCAACGCTTCCGACCGGGCTTCATTTCGAGTTACGAAACTCAAGTTATGATCAAAACAATAAAAGCTATTTTCCTGTCAGTAAGCAATCGATTTGCATCTTACTGCAATCGATTTACACCTGTAGCAGAGCCCAAAAATGACATTTTCAGGACGGAAAATCGATTTACAACCCATGCAAATCGATTTGCTACTGAAGCAGGGTCAAAAAAACGTATTTTCCTGCATAAAACCAGTTCCAAAACATCCTAAAACATTCCTAAGGTTCCCTAATGATCCAAATTCGAACTCCATCAAGTATCATCAGTCTACAACATATAATCACATCAAAGAACACATACTTTATCCATTAAACAAACATGCAATGATTTTTATCACACAAATCCCCAATTTTCCCCAAATTCTAATTTCCCCACAAAACCCCAAGTCTCTAACTAGAGACTCACCTTGCATCAATGGAGCTTTGGATGATGAACATGCTGCAATTGAGCTCCTAACTTGACCAAAACTTCAACTCCAAATTCATCAAACCCGTATTCCACTTTACACCTATTTTCGGCATCCATTGATCAACTTCAGACGCGCTTATCTCCATCAATAAACAAGCTATGAGTGCGAATTAGTATACCAAATCAAAGATAATTTCGTTAGCTTTCCAAAACTTCAAGAATTACCTCAATCGGAGCTGTGAGCAGAGAGTTATGATCAGTTTAGTGAGGGCTGCCAAAATGTTGCGAAAATGAAGGTGATGAGGAAGAACATAAGCTTCTCTTGCTCCACTTCAACCATAAAAATCTGATGTGTAAGCCAAACAACACTTAAGCTCATGCACTTAAAGTCCAATGTCCATTATGTCCACATGCAAGCAATACATAAGTCCATTAAGCCCTCCAATTGAGTGAAAATTACCACCTTGCCACTTGGTTCAATTCCAATAATCTATCTTATTCTAACCACTCCACTAACTCTTACTAATAATCCTTCTTAGATTAATATAATCCAATATCAATATGCCTTATAATCATCACTTAACCAATTAAATGATAATTAACTTGTGTCGGAGAATCGGGGTATTACATTCCCCCCCCCCCCCCTTAAATTGAATTCGTCCTCGAATTCTTTCCGGTCACCACGGAAACAACGTGTCCAAATCTATACCAACCAGGGGATGAAATGTTCCTTACATTTCTCTTCACATAATCTCACTACTCTGTCTGAGGGTCATTCCATACGAAGAAGCATAATCTGCCAAAACACCTGCGTCCCACTATGCATGGTTAGAACCTTGACTCTCAAGTAACACGTCTATCAAGATACTTCATCTTGACATATATGGGGAAAAATCATTCCAGGGTCCTTGACCTTCACTGCTCTGCACTTAATCCCCAGAACTTCAGAAACTCTAATAATCCACTCATGTTGGATGTCCTTCATTTCATTCTCTAATATGCTCACCCTCATTCGACAAACATTACTGATCCACTCAGCTCCTTGAATTACTTCCCGTTTGAGAATTATTACCATGACGTCACTTCTGCAATAACACTTCAAATTATTCTCCACTCGAGTCCATACAATGTCATTAGGCGTTAGCCAAATGTCTTGGTCTCAACTTCCGGTTCCCAAAGTCTTAGGACGGTTGTCCCAAGTTTACCTATGCTTATACAACTGATCCTCCTTACTCGATTCTCACCTCAATCCTAGATGTATCAATCATTACCGCAATCCACGATGTTGTAGCATTCCACAACTTCACCCAAGGTTCCACCGATGAACGGTGAATTCCAAATGCTACCCGACGACCATTGTCCAACTCTTCACGCACGCTCACAGTGCATAAGACATAACCACGAAGAACTTGCGCCAATTGAGAATCCTCACTGGTCTTCAGCATTTCAGCAGTCACAATACTCAGTCTAACCCTTGTGACATACAAGCTAAACGGATGACCTACGAACTTCGGACCGCATGCCATCCACCAAATGTATTCCCAAGCTGGCCCATTGACAACACCTCTCGAGTTATGGTGATCCTTGAGAGACTGGAATGAACGAAACGCCGCTTCGACAATTTCCCTTAGGAAGATACCTTCATTCCAACATAAAATCCTACAAATAGTCCGTTCGTTCCTACCTCAGACTTATCTGATTCTTTCTTGATATGTTGCGCTACTCTGATTCCAACAACTCACACACCTTGAAATCCTCTGAGTCACGTTATATCCATAATTCACTTGGCTTCCTTTAATACACAATAATTCCTTATCCATAGTTGTCCAATTACAACATGTTCCAGAACTCCATATACATCCATTGTCGATTACTACTCCTCGAAGTTGCGTACTCTCCAGAATCAAGTTTCTACTTACTCTGCCATTCCATGTTAGTTCATCTACCATAACTTAGGCACACGTTTTGATCTTAGGACATTGAAACCCAAATACCCACTGACTTAGGGGTTCGTCCTTGTCACTGATTTCCACAGCGTACAACTGATACGTTTTTTTTTTCCTTACAACAAGTCTTGTTACTCAACCGTTATAATGATTCTTTCACCAATGCTTCGCAGCTTACGATAACTCCGTCGGTTTATCATCGCTTCTTCCCAACCAAACGGCTTCATTCTCTTAGCGCAGAGTCACCTCTGATAACTCGTGCGACTTACTGATATATCAATCCCCTCATAGCCACACTCCATCCACACATTCATCTAATGTCTGATCTACCTCTGAATCTGGCATTAAACTGACTTCCCCGGCGGCTGCATCCTTCATTGCAGTGCTTCCAACGGTCGGAGTGTAGCCACAATGCGAGAAATTGTACTTTGAATTTCGAACATCTCTCTTATAAACTCCTCAGAATTTCTCAAACCAAAAATGTCTATGCTTTACCAAGATTGACATTTCTTCACTCAGAGTATCTACAGACACTCTACCAGATACGTCACACATCAAATTATTCCAAGATACAATTTGCATATTCCATCACTGGTTGCCAATGATACATGATAGCCACTCACTATACTGACCAAGGTATCATGACCGTGTAGCAACCTGCCCTAAAATTTAAATTTAGAGTCGCCACCTATTCTGAAGGGCGAATAGGAAACCCTACGCAGTATAGAGATCAGGGTAAGATACTATATTCAGGTCGAGGGAAGGTGTTAGGCACCCTCAACCCTTTCCTATTGGCTTTGAATCTAAGGTAAAGGTTTATAGCAAAATTACAGAGGTTAATAGCTAAGGAAATGAGAAGGGGGAAATTGAGATTTTTGGGAAGGGGACTCGCCTTGTTGCCAAGTGCCTACGTACCTCCTTATGGAGGATCAGAGTCTACGTAGTTCGGGCACAGGGTTGTACGCCTTAGAATTAGATCTTGACTGTATTTGAAGTTGTTTTGAAAAACGAAGTTCGAAGGTATTTTGAATTACCTTATCGTAGTTGTGAACATCGCAGTGTTTGAAATCTGTAGTGTCGTGGTTTAGTGTGTTTTGAGTGTTTTGGGCGTACAACCCTGATTTAATACGGCACTATTAACCGCAACGATCAATAAATTCGATCGCCATAGTTAACAGATTAGTAAAGGATTGCTGGCAATTCTAATCGATTGATTCGATTATCACTTTTAGCAAATTGATGTATTTTAATTATTAATTTATTAATTTATCGTTACCCCTCATAACCGATAGTTTCGATTACAAATAATAACGAATTGATAAGGGGAAATATGCTAATCATCATAACCAATAAGATGGTTAAAACCATTTAGCAAAATAATTATTATTTTAATTATTGGATTTGATTAAATAATTAATCGATTATTAACCATTGCGACCAATAGATTTAGTCGGAACGAATAATAAATTAAATCCTAATATCTTTGGCTACGTGGCCAATGGGATTGGGCGAACCCTAATATGTGGGTAACTTTTATAGGGCTTGTTGTGATTAAAATTAATTAAATAATTAACTCAATTAAATCGAATAATCGAAATAATCAAATAAATCGGGGGAATCCTAACCCTAGTCATTAGCCTAATCCTATTTTAATATCCTAATCCTATTTTAATATCCTAATCCTAATTTTATAAATTAATTAAATTAAATTAACAATAAATCTAAACAATTAATCTAAAAAGATAAGTAACAAAATAAATATAAAAAAGAACCTGGCAATCATCCTGTGTGGATGCTATTGAAGGTCCAGGGTATATGCCTTCCTCCTGGAGCGTCAGATCCAGATCTGGTATGATCCTACGGTTGTGATGTGAAAGTGCATGCTGTATTTCCTAGATGGCTGCGCACCGGATCTGTAGGTGACTCAAAACCAAACGTTTTGCAAAAAATAGTTTTGTCTCCCACAAGGTTCGAACCGGCGCTCCACTGATTGGCAAACCATTGCTCTAACCATCTGAACCACTTGCATTTGTTGTAAATCCAGCGATCTCATGGCATTTTATAAGAAAACAAAATTTCCTTTTTCTTTGTTTCACAACCCCACGCCCTTCTTCTTCAGAAACATGTTCTTCCCCAACCATTTTCTTCAACCCAGAATTAAATTCAGATCTCACTTTCATCTTTTCATGACAACACAAATACACGAAATCAACCACACGCAAAAGCAAGAGTGAGGCGATGCCGGGATAGTGACGAAGATTGTTGTTCGGTACGAAGCGTATTGGGATCGAGACAGAGCAATTGACGGTGGGGCTGGGTGCGGCCGGCGGTCTTACTGCGGCGGTGGTCTCGCCGCTGTGCGGTGGTCCTCGTGGCTGTCGCGCGGAGGCTATGCATCGGAGGGTGCGATCGGAGAAGGAGGCAAGCGTCACGGTTTTGGTCTTCGCGAAGAGAAGTCGAGCGGCGGTGGACTTTCCACCGAGGGAAGGAGGATGCCGCTGACACGCGCCCGGCTCCAGAGAGAGTTGCGCGGCTGACGAGGGAAGGCCGCTGATGGTGGGTCTCCTTCGGATTCGTCTTCATGGCCGGTGATGATGATGATGATGTATATGTCGGAGCCGTTCCGTGAATTCTTCTTCTCCTTTTTTTCTACACAACAAACAAAGGCAAAAACACAGTAGGTCCATGACGATTAATGATGTACAGAGACAAGGTTGCGTGCACGGAGAATGACTGAATTCATGTGCGTGAATTTTGTTGGGATTGTGGTTTGAATTTTGCGATGATTGTTTTATGCAACTAAATGGTGAAAAGATTAATCAATGATGTAATGGTTGTTTGTAATTCCATGGGTTATGAATATGGTTGATGTTTGGTTATGTGCAGTGAGAGGGGAACTTAGTTTTTCTACATGGATTTGTATGTGTTAGAAAAAACTCATGTACCAGTAGGTTAACAATTGGAAGTATAGTGTGAATAGTAGGGAGAAATATTTACAGTGTCGCTATCATGAAAAAACGTGAATTGTTAGTGAAACAAAATGGTCTCTCTTTTGTGATAATCAATAGTTGATACGGGAAAGGGAGGCAGAGAATATGTACACGGGTTAGAATGGTTGGCCTCCTCCAAATAGGATTGTTAGTTGTGTATTTATAATGAAAATTAGGGTAAGGAGTGGGCTGGATCTATTATATTTTCCCTATTTTATATTTAATAAAACTATAAACCTAATAAATTTATACAATTATAAACTAAAACTAATATTAATATAAACTTAAAAAAATAAAAATATAAGAAACCATATTTTTTTGTAATTTTTCCTAAATAAATAAATGAAAAGAGGTTAGAAACAAACATTATAAAAATAAAAAATAAAAAGTTAGAAGTGAGGTTTGAACCTGGTACCTCTCGATCGCACACTCTTACCCTTAAATTCTTACCGACTGCACCATATCAATTATTCGAAAAATGACATAGACAGTTATAAGAGGGAAAATTTTGGGGTATGACAGACCGCACATGAGTCCCACTCTAGACACTCATGCAAAATTGCCAACTTAACACTTCATGAAACGAGAACATTTGCAAGGTATAATCTGTCTCTAACTTGCGTGAGCATGATCATTCAGAGTCTCTATAAGCATAGTATCGGATCTTGATCCATCTCACCATCTCCTGTCTAGTTATTCCTCTACTATCGAGCGCGACGTATGAATCCTTATCCTACATACCTTATGAGAGTCTGGATCTGTGTCTCACGAGTGCCAAATCAGAATTCTACCTTGAGCTTCAGATCACCTTTGTCCCACACATGTCGGAAAAGGATGACTCACGCATCTTGTGCATGATAGCGATACTGTGGCATCATACCCGTCTGGTAGTACCAACATGGTGGACCAAATCCGAGGCCATGTATCCCGGTAACCTACCTCAGGCGTATAATGATCCCCACGCGTATCCTATAGTTGCAATCGACAAGTGTCTGAACAGGCCTCCAATAGGTTCATCGTTCCTCAAGTCCTTCGAATCACACTCCTCAGGATGCTAAAACTTGAGGGTGCTACACATCAAGGTTTACTTACTCGGAAAGCCAAAACGCCAAGCATGAAGACTTGAAGTTCAAAATCGAATTACCATGTCGTGCGCGTACCCACTCGTCCCACGCATGCATGAGATTCCAAGGATAATTCAGTCCAGATAGGAATACTATGGTTCCTAACAACCAACGCAACTGCGATCATCCTATTGACGTTCCAAAAAGATCTTAGTTCTTACTCGCCTGAACGCCCAATGCCAAGTGTAGTTCTATGGCTTCACTCGGGGTCAGACGAACAACAACTAACAAGAACTTAGGCTACTGCATTTCACGCTTCTACATCATTTCATATTCCATCTAGCGTAGTTCTAGAACTTAAATATAAATGATAAGAATAGAAATACACATCCTCTTCCGTCGACCGAGTATTCAAGCCTCGCCCAATCGTAAGTTACCACGTTCGTATATTCCACGAACCTTCACTAGGCAACTACTCTCGCTTAGGTTACTTCAAGTTAAATCAGGATCTAATACTTCACCCATCCAATTACTGTCCGTACCAGCGCAATCAGAAAGGTCTGACTTCTGTGTCCGCACTCGTGAGACAAAGGTGATCTGAAGCTCAAGGTAGAATTCTGATTTGGCACTCGTGAGACACAGATCCAGACTCTCATAAGGTATGTAGGATAAGGATTCATACGTCGCGCTCGATAGTAGAGGAATAACTAGACAGGCGATGGTGAGATGGATCAAGATCCGATACTATGCTTATAGAGACTCTGAATGATCATGCTCGTGCAAGTTAGAGACAGATTATACCTTGCAAACGTTCTCGTTTCATGAAGTGTTAAGTTGGCAATTTTGCATGAGTGTCTAGAGTGGGACTCATGTGCGGTCATGATACCCTGGTCAGCATAGTGAGTGACTATCATGTATCATTGGCAACCGGTGATGGAATATGCAAATTGTATCTTGGAATAATTTCATGTGTGACGTATCTGGTAGAGTTTCTATAGATACTCTGAGTGAAGAAATGTCAATCTTGGTAAAGCATAGACATTTTTGGTTTGAGAACTTCTGAGGAGTTTATAAGAGAGATGTTCGAAATTCAAAGTACAATTTCTCGCATTGTGACTACACTCCGACCGTAGGAAGCACTGCAATGAAGGATGCAGCCGCCGAGGAAGTCAGTTTAATGCCAGATTCAGCGGTAGAGCAGACATTAGATGAATGTGTGGATGGAGTGTGGCTATGAGGGGATTGTTATATCAGTAAGTCTCACAAGTTATCAGAGGTGACTCTGCGCTAAGAGAATGAAGTCGTTTGGTTGGGAAGAAGCGATGCTAAACCGACGGAGTTATCGTAAGCTGCGAAGCGTTGGTGAAAGAATCATTATAACGGTTGAGTAACAAGACTTGTTGTAAGGAAAAAAAAACATATCAGCTGTACGCTGTGGAAATCAGTGACAAGGACGAACCTCTAAGTAAGTGGGTATTTGGGTTTCAATGTCCTAAGATCGAAAAGTGTGCCTAAGTTATGGTAGATGAACTAATATGGAATGGCAGAGTAAGTAGAAACTTGATTCTAGAGAGTACGCAACTTCGAGGAGTAGTAGTCGACAATGGATGTATATGGAGTTCTGCCACGTGTTGTAATTGGACAACTATGGATAAGGAATTATTGTGTATTAAAGGAAGCCAAGTGAATTATGGATATAACGTGACTCAGAGGATTTCAAGGTGTGTGACTTGTTGGAATCAGAGTAGCGCAAAGGATCAAGGAAGAATCAGATAAGTCTGAGGTAGGAACGAACAGACTATTTGTAGGATTTTATGTTGGAATGAAGGTATCTTCCTAAGGGAAATTGTCGAAGCGGCGTTTCGTTCATTCCAGTCTCTAAAGGATCACCATAACTCGAGAGGTGTTGTCAATGAGCCAGCTTGGGAATACATTTGGTGGAAGGTATGCGGTCCGAAGTTCGTAGGTCATCCGTTTAGCTTGTATGTCACAAGGGTGGGACTAAGTATTGTGACCGCTGAAATGTTGAAGACCAGTGAGGATTCTCAATTGGCGCAAGTTCTTCGTGGTTATGTCTTGTGCACTGTGAGCGTGCGTGAAGAGTTGGACAATGGTCGTCGGGTAGCGTTTGGAATTCACCGTTCATCGGTGGAACCTTGGGTGAAGTTGTGGAATGCTACAACATCATGGATTGCGGTAATGATTGATACATCTAGGACTCGAGTGGAGAAAAATTTGAAGTGTTATCGCAGAAGTGACGTTGTGGCAGTAATTCTCAAACGGGAAGTAATTCAAGGAGCTGAGTGGATCAGTAATGTTTGTCGAATGAGGGTGAGCATATTAGAGAATGAAATGAAGGATATCCAACATGAGTGGATTATTAGAGTTTCTGAAGTTCTGGGGATTCAGTGCAGAGCAGTGAAGGTCAAGGACCCTGGAAGGATCTTTCCCCAGATATGTCAAGACGAAGTATCTGGATAGACGTGTTGCTTGAGAGTCAAGGTTCTAACCATGCATAGTGGGACGCAGGTGTTTTGGCAGATTATGTTTCTTCATATGGAATGACCCTCAGACAGAGTAATGAGATTATCTGAAGAGAAATGTAAGGAACATTTCATCCCCTGGTTGGTATAGATTTGGACACGTTGTTTCCGTGGTGACCGGAAACAATTCGAGGACGAATTCAATTTAAGGGGGGGAGAATGTAATACCCCGATTCTCCGACACAAGTTAATTATCATTTAAATGGTTAACTGATGATTAGAAGGCATATTGATATTAGATTATATTAATCTAAGAAGGATTATTAGTAAGAGTTAGTGGAGTGGTTAGAATAAGATAGATTATTGGAATTGAACCAAGTGGCAAGGTGGTAATTTCCACTCAATTGGAGGGCTTAATGGACTTATGTATTGCTTGCATGTGGACATAATGGACATTGGACTTTAAGTGCATGAGCTTAAGTGTTGTTTGGCTTACACATCAGATTTTTATGGTTGAAGGGGAGCAAGAGAAGCTTATGTTCTTCCTCGTCACCTTCATTTTCGCAACCTTTTGGCAGCCCTCACTAAACTGATCATAACTCTCTGCTCACAGCTCCGATTGAGGTAATTCTTGAAGTTTTGGAAAGCTAACGAAATTATCTTTGATTTGGTATACTAATTCGCACTCATAGCTTGTTTATTGATGGAGATAAGCGCATTTGAAGTTGATCAATGGATGCTGAAAATAGGTGTAAAGTGGAATACGGGTTTGATGAATTTGGAGTTGAAGTTTTGGTCAAGTTAGGAGCTCAATTGTAGCATGTTCATCATCCAAAGCTCCATTGATGCAAGGTGAGTCTCTAGTTAGAGACTTGGGGTTTTGTGGGGAAATTGGAATTTGGGGAAAATTGGGGATTTGTGTGATAAAAATCATTGCATGTTTGTTTAATGGATAAAGTATGTGTTCTTTGATGTGATTATATGTTGTAGAATGATGATACATGATGGAGTTCGAATTTGGATCATTAGGGAACCTTAGGAATGTTTTAGGATGGTTTGGAACTGGTTTTATGCAGGAAAATACGTTTTTTGACTCTGCTTCAGTAGCAAATCGATTTGCATGGGTTGTAAATCGATTTTCCTTCCTGAAAATGTCATTTTTGGGCTCTGCTACAGGTGTAAATCGATTGCAGTAAGATGCAAATCGATTGCTTACTGACAGGAAAATAGCTTTTATTGTTTTGATCATAACTTGAGTTTCGTAACTCGAAATGAAGCCCGGTCAGAAGCGTTGGAAAGGTCTTTTAATGATCTTTATGAATATGCTTAGATATAAAGCTTTTAATTGATTTAAAATTTATAGAAAATGGATGTTTAGTTACATGATGTCGGATTAACATTTATAGAATCAAGAATGGTATGTTTAATTCCCCTGAGTGCAGTTCCGTTCCATGTCGGGAACCGGAAGCCTCTTTGTTATGAGACTAATGTGTGTCCATGTACGTTCTAAATAATTATATGGTTTGATTATGTTTAATATATTCCATGATCGAAACATATTTAACTCACATGTGACGAGTATGTACAAATGACATGATATTTATACGATGGATTTTGTCTAATATTATGTGCATATAATACAATGTAAATTGTTTTCCCGTCGTTCCGGTTGGACGTTCGGATGCTTGATTTTTGTGAACTTGCCTTGGTTGAATATGCGTGAATCGGAGTATAACCGTACTACTAGGATAGTAAATCCTGTTTACCCTCTATGTGGATGCCCATTGGTAGCCCGTGTGGCGTTTGTGTTATGTATTATATACCATGGATTATTTGGCTTTATGCCTGTTGTATATACGTGTCTATATCCGTATATTTTGCGTTACCTGAGCTACTATTGCGGTGGAAGCAAGTGAGGGTCTTTAATGGCGTTTCCCACTTGGTAACTCACCTACGTGATTAGTATGGTAAGTGGGTGATGCCACGTAGGCAATCACTGAATTACTTGCCTCTAGTAACGTCAATTAGACAGTGTTACTAGGCTTTCTCCCGGTGGGCTTGTACGTCGAAGAGAATGTATTGCACCTGTTTACTCACTTGCGTATAAAGGATGAATACCATTGCAGTGGAAGCAAGACCGGGGTCTTTAATGGCGTTTCCCACTTGGTAACTCACTGGCGTGCTTGGTGATGAGGTTGTAAATGCCACGTAGGCAATGGTACAACTTAACTCATCTCGGGTGGAATTCCATATAGGAATGACCCGAATTCATCGTGCGGTGTGCTTGTGCAAGTCTTTCGACATATATGTACTTGGATACTCATCGAGGGTACGTGGCAGAGGTAGCCTAGTTAGATGGGTATAACTCCTTGATTCCTCACATAAGGATGTGAGTTTGCATATTGTGAATTGTTGTTTTATTGAACGCCTCATTGGATAGTTAAGGGACTTCCAATTGTGGTGATACTCTTGTTTGTATTTGCACCTAAACGTGAGGCATAACCCCGGATTCTAGGTGAATCTTTTTATGATGCATGTACCTTGTAGAACCGAGCAAACCCTTAAGATAGGGAGGCTCACTGAGATTTAGTAATCTCACCCCAATCAACTTATATTTTTTTCAGGTGCAGTTTAGTAGCGTTTGATCAGTAGCAGGTTTGGACTGAAGACTTGGAAGTGATGACGGCTCGGAGATCTCGTCTGATCTCATCTTCCCGCTGTGCAGATCCATCGAAGACACATTTTTTGTAATTCTTAATAGGATTTCATGTTGTATTTTATATGGATCTTTCTATAACTATGGCTTTTGTATGTACTCAATATCAATTTTAACGTTTCATGCATAATATACTAGTCAGTTATGTATGGGGTGTTACAGTTGGTATTACGGTTGTTGAGATGAATACGTGCAATGTCAAAAAACACTACCTTCTTGTGTTATTCTCTAAAAATATAGGGGGAAGTCTGGGAACAACACGACCTGTTTCAGGGAACACGACATGCCCGTGTTGTCCCATGATCTGATGTATGGGCAAGGCGCTTCAAGCTAACATGGCATGTGTCAACGGACACGACTCAACCGTGTTTCCCTCAGGCTTTGTGCATGGAAAGACATTCTTTTTGCATGATTTTTGATTTTTTTTCGCTTTAGTTTAGTCTGAACTCCCTTATTATCTGGAAACAATAAGAACACACCAAAATCGCATAAAAGCAAAATAAAACAAGGAAAGAATACATAATAAATGCTGCTAAACACATACAATAAGCGATATGAATACTACTTATCAACCTCCCCCAAACTAGAATTGTTGCTGATCCTCAAGCAACATAGCCTGCATAAGCAATTTTCAGGCCAAACGGTTTAGTTTTGCAAAAACTTATGAAAATAAATCACCTACTCATACGCGAGTTTTTGTTCTAATTAGCTAAGACCTATTTTTCCTTGTACTTGCTTGAAATCATAAGTATTACAAGAACACAAACTGTAGCAGAAATACAAACCAAAGTCTCCTATTTCAAATACATCTCTAACTATGCTTTGAACTTAAGTCGCTGTTTTTAATTTTCCATCCCTTTTGTTCGGGACAATCAAATTAAGGAATTTTAGAATAATGATGATCATCACATACACACAAGATTGATCGAAAACTTTTATTTAAGCATTTACAACACCTAAGAAAACTAGTTGCTTTTATTTATTTGGAGAAGAAAGTACACACAAATGTGAATTTATTTACTATTGTCTTTTTTGGGTCAACTGAAGTTCAACCACCGTTTAGTTGAATAACCAGATAATAGTTATCCAACTTAATATGTACAGTTACCTCTTACCGTCATTTTCAACTTACTTGAATTCACTGATTAATTTTTGTACCATGGATATAAATATAAAGGTAAATAAAATAGAGCATATTAAATGTAAGCATGAATATTTTAGTATCACCCCGCATATATAAATATACTTATTTAAAAATATTAAAAAATATTTTTAAAATATATCATAAATTTTATATAAAAATTAATATAATAAATATCATATTATAAATATTTTAAATTATATCTAAAATGAAGTATATTAAAAAAACTATTATAAAACAATTTCTCTTTTTATTTAATTCATAAAATATATTTTTGAAATAAGTTTATCAAAAAATGTTTTTTCATTTTGTATCGCTAAAACAATTTTTAAAAATAAGATTATCAAATTTTTAAAAACTAAAAACCAAAATTTATTTAAAGAGGCTCTAAATATCTTTCTAACCTCTTTATGTCTAAGATGACGAAATTAATTGAAAATTAAAATTTCAAACCATCACTCTAACATAAAATATTCTCTATAATTTTATAATCTCAATGGACATTGTGAAACAGATTTGGTGTTAGCTGATTTATTAAAATTTGAGATCTTATTCATTTATTCTATAGGAAACAAATTTCGATATTAACTTCTTTTTTTCAAGGAAAATAATCTTCAATATTAATTGGTGCATACGAATCTGAAATATTTAATATCAAAATCAAAGTCTGTCTCTTGCCGACTATATAAATTAATCTTCCCATAAATCCAATTCATTTCAATTTTCATATTCTTTTGTGTAACCAACATACTAGTACTAATTAAATACACAATGGATATGAAGATTGTTTTTGTTGTTGTCTTCTTAGCTGCCATAAGCACTGTTCTTGCTCATGATCACCACCACCATGGTGAGGCCCCAGCCTCAGCTCCAGCTCCAGAACCAAGCAGTAGTGATGCTTCTTCTCTTGGTTCATTCATTGGTGTCCCTGTCTTTTCGTTTGTTGTCTACTACTTGAATTTTCATGCATAATAGACACATGTGTATTGGTGTTTATGTTTGGGAAGACATGAGGAATTAATCATATGGTTCATTTTTTTTTTTTTTGTTATTGATGAAATATCACTTTGTAAGAGTTGGAAAAATAAGGTTATGTATGAGTATATCTTTGCTAAATAGTTAATTATTAATTAATTTTTAATATTCGTTATTAATTAATCATATAAAAGATAGTTATGATATTTTGTCATACATAATTACTTTGTTTGGATATTGACCATTATAATGCATGCACTAATAAAAGAAGAGAGAATATCATATTAGAGGAATTGTCGTCGTTCTAAACCATTGAAAGGTAAATTACATACATTCAGATGTGCTTTTTTAGGAGGTCTTATAGTCAACTCTAGTCTTGTAGTTAACTCCTAAAGTCCTACTTACGAAAGTTCTAGAGGAATCATCCATTTCTAGACTTACGAAAGTTCTAGAGGAATCACCCATTTCTATCATATTCAAATAGATTTTATACTATGGGCAACATGACAAGTAACAAAGAAGATGAAAAAAAGACTCCAAGAATAATGACAAAAAGGAGATTATCTTGATTGCAATGACAAAAGCCTTTATCACCATAAAATATTAGGCCATCTTATCAAGCTATTTTTAAAAAAATTAATACGAAGATTTGAAGTCAGTGTTTTAAACTATGACAAAATAATTAGAGGTCTTATTTAATTACATTTTAACGACAACAAAAATTTTATGAGATCTTATTTAAAAATATGATTTGTAATGTGATAAATTTTGAGCTACCTTACACGTCCTCAAAGACAATTCTACTTGAAGCTATATCAAAATATGAAGAATAGTTTTAATGAGTCAAAGGTTTACAATTGTAGCATCCCCCGATGTTAAGGTATTGTCTTCATTTTGAAGTAGTGAAACCATCAGGCTAAAAGATCTCACCTTAAAACTAGATAAAAACCCTAGGTCCACTGATAATTCCATTACTACAAAATGTATATTTCATCAAAGTTAGAATAATAATTTTACCAAAGATGATAGTCCTAATAACAAAGGGTGTGATGGTAAGTTAGCTACTTGCTACCACAAACTATTAGTTATAGTAACAAACTGGATATCGCGTTACTTTTCACAATAGTTGAAATCTTAAGGTTGATCAAATTAAAGGTGTGATAGATGGTCTTACACATCAAGGTTTCATATGGTGTCAATTTGAGTCTCATAAATAAGTCACTCTTTTGGATGATATATGTTTATTTATGGATTCTCTTGGCAAGTGTGGCCATATAGTTTCTTACTTGCCTAATAGGTGCCTACAATAATTTGGATACCCATGATATGTACCACCACGACTTATAGATTGTGCTAATTTTGATGTAGATGTTGATTGGATTAGATTACCATTCTAGTGTTCACCAGGTAGTTGAAATAACTCTCGTGACGACAAATTCATATGTAGTTGGAGAGAGATACATAAAGTAGTACATTAAAGTATCACATGCTCATTTCAGTCGGCTCATGACCTGTGAAGACTAACCCATATTCTCATTTTTAAAGATTTCACAATGTCAAACCTTCTGATATGAGATTTTCTATGATTATTGGCGAACTACAACACGTAGTCAAATATTTTGCGTCCATATGATCTCATGTTTATACACCTATTTCAAACATTATGCTTATCTCGTGGTGGACTTTTAGGGTTTGTTTGATAAAAATAGCGGTTTCCTGTTAAGCTAGCTGATAGTTTATAGGTTATGGTTAATGTCTGATAGTTGATAAGTGCAAAAATATCGTTATTTTGTGTATATAATTTGTTGCACTTATCGATACTTTTTGTTAATACCGTTTGAATAATTCTCTGTTTTGTTTGTAAATCCGTATACTTTGTGAATAGTTGTATTTTTATATACTTTTATACTGTTTGATAGTTTTTGTGTCTTTTTGTAGGTATTGATGCGTATTTGGAGCACAATCAATAAAGTGTCGAAGACACGACTTCAAACACGCGATTTTAAGCAGTTCATCGGCTGATAAGGCTCAAAACAAATATGAGAAAAATCATCAATTTCATTTATATTTATTCATTATTAGATATATCCTGGAATAAGCTTTCCAACGCTTCGAACCGGGCGCAAATCGGAGTTATGGTTCTCATGATATGGCCAAAATAAGATTTTAATTTTCTATTGAGCGGGCTAAGCGCGGAATTTCGCGGCGCGGTCTGGGCAGTTTGGAAAGTCATTAAATAGGGAAAAATCAGATTTCTTAGGGTTATGCTTTGGGGTATTTGTTCTCAAAATTATCACCTTCATTTTTTGTACATTAGAGCTTAGAAAACAACATTTATGGCTTGCTCATGGATGATCCGGGGTCGGGAGCTTAGTGGATTGTGTTTGACACCGCGAGAAATTGAGTTTTCTTCTCTTCCTTTTTTCTCTTTGTAACCATTTATGTTGGGGTTTTGTTGTAAGTATGCTTTGTTTATATGTATATTTATTGCTCATGGTGTTGTTTAATGCTTTCATTACAAATCTTCATTAGTGATTGCTTTCTCTATATGGGTTTGGATTGTTGCAGAGATGGATGATTCGAATTCGGGTTTAGGAAGAACATTTATTAGGTTTTAACTCTAGAGATAGATTAGAACTTAGTATTCACTTTAGTGTCGGTTCTTAATGCTTATGTGTTGCTCGTGTTGTGCTGAGAGATCGTCGACGCGAGCAATACGGTCGTTGTCTCACTTTGTGTTAGACATAACCTCCGTGTGAGTGATACGTGATGATGTTGATTAGTAGTTTAGGTTGATTTCAACTGAGTAGTAAGTTTAAGTATTTAACGGGTATATGAGTTCCAAATCTCGAGAGTCTCTATTGTCCGAATAATGAAATTCTTGTTCTTGTTCATAGTTTAATTCCCGTAATTTACTTTAAACTCATTTTAACCCAAACTCATAAACACGAGACTTATCGAACGGCAGTTCAATGCACTAATCTCTGTGGAGACGATAATTTCCCGGATAAATATTTCTAAAACTTTTGTTGCTTTACCGCTTCAACAATAGCTTATAACTTATAGTTGATGGTTGAGACTGATAGTTGATAAGCTAATTGAAGTGTTTGGTAAATTAGCGGTTCAACTAACTTATAAATGTAAAATGACATAAAAGTTATTTAATACGTAATTATTTCATTTTAAATTAAAATAAATTATAAAGGGTAAAAGTGGAGTTTTGTTAAAATAACAAGGATAAAAAAGAAAAAAATGATAAGCTATAAGCTATAAGCAAAAACGCTATTTTTGAAATAGCGTCTGAAAAATAAGCTATAAACTAGCAAAATAAATTATAAGCTCGTGATGACAAGACCGTTACCAAACGAGTCTAAATTGTCATTTGAGCTTATAAGCTATAAGCCATAAGCTATAAGTTCAAAAATCTATCTTACTAAACAAACTCTTATATTAGTTTTTTGTCCTTTATTTTATATTATAGACTTTTCTCTCTAGCATTGAATTTCTGTTACGTTAATTATAATTATTATTTTAGTTATTCTAATTAGTAAGTAACAAAGATTCTCTGGTTTATCTATCCTTTAGAGTGGTAGCTGTGTAGCTTTTCTTTCTTTTGGGCTTTAGCCCTCTTATTTATAAAAAAATAATTAGTAAATAACAATTAAAAGCACATGATTAATAAAGACATCTCCATATATGTAGGGGGTATGAGTTTGAATTCTTCAAACATTAACTAGTGTTCTAGTTTTGGGATAAAATATTTATATGGGCTTAGGCCTTTTTGCTAGACTAACCTCTCACATCAAAATCAAAACCCAATCTCCAAAAAAAAAACACACCTTCTCTTGCTTAGACATTGCTCAGCACAATATTCGCAAATTTCCTCTCTCTCTCTCTCTCTCTCTCTCTCTCTCAGATCATACTCCTCCAATGGCCGCCATCATTTCACGAAGGTTAAGATTAACTTCCTCCATCCTAAAACCCTGTCATTTCCCACCTCCATCACCATCTCCAACAAACCCTCAATCTCCAATCTCTAAACCCTTACCCCAAAACCCATCTTCTTTTTTCACCTTTCATCACTTCTCCCAATTCACAACAACCCCTCCCAAACCCACTTCCCATTTCAATCTCACTCCCTTTTCATCCCACCAAGTTTCAAACTTCTACCCTAAACCCATCTTCTTCTCAACCAACAACCCATCATCATCATCATCATCAGATTCTGATAAAGCCTCAGACCCAACCCCAAACCCAAACCCAAGTCCATACCCAAGCGAAAACCCAAACTTCAAACACCAAGAAATCGAAGGCCCAACAGTAGAACGCGACCTCTCCCCCCTCGCCAACGAGACACGTGAAATTCTCGAAACAATGATGAAGAACATCTATTCACTAAGCAGGGTGATAGCACTAATGGGTCTCGTTCAGCTCGGTGTTGGAGGCTGGATCACATACATAACTAGATCTTCGCCTATCACTGAGGTTTCTGTGCAGAGCTTATTGGCTTTTGCGTTTCCGTTTTCTCTGGCGTTCATGCTGCGTCAGTCGTTGAAGCCGATGAGATTCTTTAAGAAGATGGAGGAACAAGGTAGGTTGCAGATTCTTACACTGACGCTTCAGGTTGTTAAGCAGTTGAATGTTTTGTTTGTTAGGGTTAGAGGGGTTTCGTTTGTTTGTGTTGTTGGGTTGTCTGCTGGTTTGGTTTTTGCTTTGGTTTCTAGATGAGTTTGATTTGGTTTTTTACTATCAATTTGGAGTTTGGAGATACAAGGTTTTCATTTTCTAGTGTAGTGGCTATATTTTAACTTGAAAAAGGTGAAATGTTATAGGTATAGATGTTTTAAGTGCTTATTTTTGCCTAGTTTTCACAATGCTGTTTGAATTCAGTTGCTTGAAAAGAAATAATCTGCTGGCTTGGTTTGCTTATACCCAGACAAGGGAACTTATGAGATGTCTGTCGTATTTACGCGTAGTGTTGAATGCATTAGGAGCTTTAAGAGCTCGAGAGTGAATGCATCATCTGTCTCGAGAGGTATGTATCGATTTTGTATTGATGAATAATCAGAATCAAGTTAAATTGTTCAAATCAAATAATATCTTAAATTTTCCAAACATAAAATATGGGGAGGGTGAAATTGCTCAGTTGGTATCATTTTTATTTTGATGTTCTATATTATTTTTTATATCTGTAATGTGATTTGTTATTCTTTCAATTTGTGTGTAAGTTGATTATTTGATTAGATTGTACCTTGTCCATCCTCTCTCCCAATAAAATCTTTAAATCCATTATAATGTGTTTTTTAGTTTGAGTAGGTTTGTCAAAGTCAAAATTCTATGTCTGCAAGAAAGCTTAAAACAAGAAGTTTTTTAAGCTTGATTTGAATCAAATATATGGCTAATTTTAATCAAAACACAATTTGAAATATGGATTTTGTCATTGACTAGTTAACTTGAATCAAGGAAATGTGTGATTCGGATAACGAAACTCCTAGACTCGAATCACACCTCTTCTTGACTCGAATCATATTCAAATAAATTTTGAAATCAAAATAATATGATTCAAGTCATTATTTCATTTGCTTCAAATCAAAATAATATGATTTGACTCGGGAAATTTATTTTTCATTTTCTCACCTATTTTGTGCTTAACCTCTAGCACATATATAAATCGTTTTTTGGTCATTTCTCCAATATACAACCAATGTTGATGAACATTTTCTAAAAGATAGAAAATTTCATTAGAAATTGAAATCCATACTTACATAATTCTAAGAAACACGTGTGTGTTCTTCCAATCAAAAAACACTTATTCACTTGTTCCAACCTTGAGAAAAACTTCATAGAAAGTTGTTCTTGTGAGATCTAATAGTGTTGTGTGAAATTATTTCTGACAACCAATCACTTTCAACCTTGAACCAAGAAACCTCATTGTTGTGGTACTCAACTCTAAATATTGAGTGTGTGAGGTAGATACAAGGTATATTAGGGGAGATGGTGCTTTTTTGTGAAGTTCTTAATGTATCGGAATAAAATTTGCTTTGTGATTATGTTATCTGGAGATTGACTTATGGCAAAGAGAAAGATTATTCTTTCATCTATTAAAGACTTCAAAAGAGCTTAGTGAAGGCGACTATAAAATGAAATTAGGAGTATTAAGTTTTATCAGCATAACAAAGCTTAGACAAGGGGCATCCGGTATGACAAACTGTCAATGACATCTCAAGTATTCTGACTAAACTTAGTCACTTAAGGAACTTACAACTCAAAGACAAACTGTCAATGACATCTTGAGTATTCTGACTAAACTAGTCACTCAAGAAACTTTAACCAACTAGTTAAATACAATGTCTGTATTCATAATTGTTTCTACAAAAGCAAATTACACAGATTTAAGATTTAAAAGACAACACTTCATAGATGATTTGAAATGTAAAACTCTTAAGTGCTTCTCTCTTTGTTGTTCTTGAAGATCTTCTTAACACTTGCTCTCTTTTTTCTTACGGAATATTCTTTTTGCTTCCATTTGCATCGTGTTAGCTTATTTCTTCTGTTCCATGTATTTCTTCGGTGTACATCTTCACTGATCTTCTTCATTTCTTTTTCGCAATTGTATATGCTTTCATGAACTCTTACACACATTTTTTTTTCTTGTGTGTATCTTTGTTTGTGCAGCTTGACACTCATACTTTTCATCCTTCCAAATCCTCTTTTTATAGATAAATAAATAGATTTGTTGGAGAAAAAAATAATGAGTATCCACAAAGAATATAGTTGTTAGATATGTTAGCTAGTACTAGACTTGAGTGGCGCTTGCAGCAATAGAATAGATAATGGGACGTGTGAAAAAGTTGGTACTGACGCATAATCCTTTTGCAGAGTAGCGTAGAGGATAATGATTTCGTATTATTATAATATTTCCACACTTTCTTCCTTCATGGATAACATCTTAAGTCAGAGGCTTATGAATATAAGTTGTTGAAGTTTAATCAAAGTTCAGAGTCACTTTTTCTCTTTAAATAACTTCTTGAGTCAGAGGCTTCTGATAAATTTTTGAAGCTTGATCAGAGTTGAGAGTTACTTTCTGTCTTTAGTTAACTTCTTAAGTGAGAGGCTTCTGAAAAAAACTGTTGACGCTTGATCATAGTGTCTTCAGAGCTTTGAGAATGTTGAGGCTTTAAAGTGTTGAATCAGAGTCATTTGGATAAGATCCTTTCATGATTTGATTTGATGCTTTTAGATGTAGATTTTCTTGTAAACACATCTTGTATTCATCATTGGTTCAGAGTTGCTCAATCAAAGTCCAGAATTTTCCCTAGTCCAGAGTCCACAACTTGCTAGCATAGAGTCCCGAACTAATTATCCGATCATGCGCACTTAACAAAACGTTAGAGTACAAAATTGTTCTCATTACATTGTATACTACTCTTTCTGTTCCTTTTTAAGTGTCGTTTTTATAGTTTGATGTTATTATTTGTCAATTATATCCTTACTTTTCAATAATTCCCTTAATTAATCATTGAGAGTGATGATTGAATTTATTTGGAAAGAGAAAATAAATGAGGGTATAATAGAAAAAATAACTCTAACAATCAACTATCATGATTGAAGAACTTTATGGTAAAATGACACTTAAAAAGGAACAGAGGGAGTAGTTATCATCAAAACTCAAGGATTAGTTGCATAATCAAACTTGTTCCAAAAGTCCCATTGTCTTATGCTTTTAGTAAGCTTAAAGCAATCAAAAGTGCTGCCATTTATGAGAATACAGAAATAAATTAAGTCCACACAATTCATGACAGTTCTAGTAATCTTTTGAGGGAAGCCCATGACTTATAAAGTATTATTGATAAAAGAACACTCTAGTTTATCATAGGTTTCAGCTATATCCAGCTTCAAGCCAACAAGACCCTTTTTGGCACTTTTGTTTTGGTTAAGAGAATGAAAAAATTTAAAAGTAGGAATGATATTATAAGTAATTAACTTACCATGAATGAAAGCACTTTGGTAAGGATTAATAATAGTGTTTAACATAGGTTTTATCCTATTATCTATAGTTTTCGTGATAATATTAAGAGACATTAGACAGGGAAATAGAACAAAAACCAATGGCTTTTATAAGATGATTAACATAGAGGATATGAAAAATATATGTTTAATTGAGATTAGAAACATTACCATCATCATTGAGTATGCTAAGGGTGAGTTTCTGATATCATTACTCACAATATCCTAGTAATTAACCGTTCATTTGGTTAATAGATTGGCTAACATCATTAAGAGTAAAATATCTTTGAAAATCATCATATATAACCTTGTTGATGTCCACATCTTTACAAACTTTATGCCTTTGTTTCTGTTGTTTTGTTTAGACCTGCAGTAATTATTAGGACAAAAATATAGGATAGGATGTGATCAAAATAGTATGTAAGAAGATGAGTATTAGATTAATTTTGGTAATTTTTATTCCACTTGTTAGAGACTAAAAATTTATCAAGTATGGGTACACTACAAGAAAATTGATTTTCGGTGACACTCAAAAAGTGTCACTAAAAGTCAATATTCTGCAGGTAAATGTCTATTGGTCTTTGAGTGACACCCACCTTTGGCGTCAACTTTAAGGGGGCGTGGTGTGACACCAAATTGAATATCACAATAACTTTTAGCTACGGTTAAGTTTTTTTCTACAGTTACAAAATGTCACAATATACTATGCTATACCTACAGATTGTTTTCTTTTAGCAATCACTAGAACTTCAAATAATATGATTTTTATTATATAAAAATATAATAAATTTATCAATTCAGTTTTTAATATAATTGAAAAATATTACTATTAAAATAAAAATTACTCATTTAAAATGTTTTCCATTGCATTTTGAACCATGACAAAGCTAAATAACTAAAATTAAATTATTATACCATTTTCTATTAAATAAATTCAAATAGTTCAATATAAAAAGATTGATTTCATATTATATTGATAAAAACTAATTCCAAAATAAATCATATCCTTAACATCTTAGTATATATCCAACTCCATCTTACGATTTTCTATATTTGAATTTTCACACAAAATAAAATAAAATTCCTTTTTCTTATATTTGTATATTGATGTATTCACAACTTTGAATGTTCTTCTATCTTCACTTCCATGTCTCTGCATCTAAATTTTTCCTGAAATAATAAATAAATATTGATCAAAATTACTTAATAGAAGATTAAATCAATTAAACTAGTTTGTCAAAAAAAAACAATTAAACTAGTAAATAGTTTTATATAGCCTTATATAATGCACCAATTCCTCATCAATTTAAATAATAGATAAATATTGATCAAAATTACAACTCACAAAATTACAATTTATGAAATATCTATAAAGCACATAAACTCATGGCATCGAATTCTCAATTATAATGTCCAGTATTTCATAGTCCTACTACACCATTATAATGTCCAGTATTTCATAGTTTTACTACAACATTTTCATATTTGTTTACTAGTTAGTGTCACTGCTATAAACAATGAAATAGAATGAGTGTATAAAGGTTGAAACTACAAACTAAGACAACAAAATCAGGGAACAAATTAATGTGTTTATTTCCTGTGCATTGTTATCTCCAAGTGTCGCATATTACAGAAAATCCTACATTGCCTTAACGTGTGAAGCTTTAAGATGTGTTTTTCTTGGAACAGTGCAGGAAAATGCTAACAACTGTTGTGGTCATAGCTAAGGGCATGCATATTTATTGATCATATCCTAAAATTAGTCCAAGAAAACAATCAAAATAAAAAATAAAACACAAAACCGAACTGTTCAGTCTGCGACTATAAATTGTGAAAAGCTGTGAAGTGTTTTTTATTTTGACATTGAAAGATCTCTATATTAAGACACCGAAGTGTGAAAAGAATTACAGATTTGCATATAAAATATAAGTTGGTAGACTACATACCTGTATACAACAAATATAAGAATAGACATTCACCCTGGAGAACAACAAAGAGAGGAAGTCAATCATCTACTTCGGTATCATCAATAATTGGAAGTTCACCCGGTAGTGCCACCCATCTCTGAAGAAAAAAAGGGACAACCAGTTAGTACTAATTTGTTAGGTGATGAAAAACATATAGATGCAAAGTAAACTAATGGAGGTTTGGACAGTAAGTACAGTTCGGATGAATAAATATCCAGATAAACGAGTTGACCTTAAAGTTGTAGGTAAAAGTGGTATTTAGTGACAAATATTCGTGATAGAGTAAAATTGTAGGTAAAAGTAGTATTTAGTGACAAATAGTGAGTCGTCACTGTAAATGAGTGTCACAATATGGCTTTTTTCTTGTAGTGCTAGTATAAAGTTATGTCAATTTGATTGGTAGCCTAAGTGTAAATGTCCCTAACATAAAAATATCATTGAGAATACAATTAGTTATATTGTTACTGAAAATATTGGTAATATGGTAATCAATAGGTTTACCACCCTGTTTTTCATTAGAAGCTTTGACCATGTTAAAGTCACAACACACAATCTAATTATCCTTATTATTAGAATAATAAAAGTCAGAAATGAGAGAACATGTCAAATACTTATTAGAATGGTTAGGGTAACCATAAGTTCCAGATTCTAGAAGTATTAGCATGATAAACATGGGTAAAATAGCCATCAATGAAATTGTTACGGGAATCACAAATATTCATAGCGACAACATTGTTCCACATTAGGATCAGACCTTCTGTTTTACCTCCACGGGAGGTGGAGCAGTATTGAACATAGAAATTGGGCATATTAAGAGAAAAATTAAAGAAAATTTTCCTAAAGAATTGAGGGTTAAATTACCTTTAGATAAGAAAAGGATGTCAGGATGCCAGTTAAGGAGGAGTTTCTTCAAAACTCTAATTGTTTGAAAGTTTCCTAACCTTCGACAGTTCCAACTAATAATCCTTATAACTCTTGCCTGGTCCTCCTAGAGGTGTCTATCGTTTGATTAGATATTGTGTTGATGATGTCTTTCGATTGGTCTTAAATACACTTTCTTTTATTATCATGTGTTTATATGTCAATGAAAATATGATTATCGTAAACCTGAGCCAATTTCCTTGCTACTATAGATTGAGAAATGATGTTTTTTGATATTGAAACTTTTCCAAATTTTCTTAGAATAGCTTCTAGAATGAGACTATGATTGCCTTAATTAAGTGAATTCATAGGATTACTATTGTGGACTTATTCATATGAGACTTTGATTTTTCTCCCATATTCTAATAAGATGAGCCAGGGACCAAAATCTTTTGATTTTTTAAATTGTAGAATTCTTCATTATGGCCTATTAAGCCACACACAATTAAAGCAAAACATATGAATTTCTTCCACCCTTATATCAACCCATGTGGTCCCTTCTTTCTTGTTCCTTATGTGCAGCATTTGTTGTGTATCTATTCAAACCATACATTTATTCGTTATTCCATCATAAAGTTAAAATTTTCTATTGTCATAGATTATCATAAGAAATTTCGTAGCTAGATGGTAAAATTTTCTCCGTGTTTATTTTGTTGAGGTCGGGGTATGATCCCCTTACCCCCAAAATATCAATATTAATAAATTATAATTAAATAATTCTCAAAAGTTATTTCAAAAGTTCATTCCTAACTAGTAACAAACCCGTGCATGCGCACGGGTTCTGGTCTGTTATGCGCATTTGCTTACATAATATATTTATTTTAAATAGAAGGCTAAAAAAGAAAAAAATATTTAGATTAATAATATATTTTTTCGTATATAAAAATATTTCGATCAATAATAGATTTTTTTGCCGTATATCATTTTTGAATCAAAAATATTTGATCATAAATCTCATTTCTCATATAAAAATATTTAGATAATAATAATTTTTTTTTTCCGTACATAAATATTAATCTTTCATAATTAATAGATACTCACAAAATAAATATTATCAGATATAAAAAATAAAGTACCACTCCCAATATCAACCATTACATATTCAATTGGATCCATAAAGTTGTTCCACTTGATTTCAAAAATGGAAAATTGAGTTCTAGGCCACATCTCGTAATTTTGATACATGCACAAACTTATTAGAAAATTTTAAAATCATTAACAATAGCCTTTAGCAAGGTACCTTCAACTAAGAAAATATATTCATATGTGAATGAAATCAAGGTATATAGTTTTTATTTTTGCATATATTATATTACATGAAAACAAAAAGATGGTTGAAAGATACTCTAGGTTATATTACAATGTTTTTAATCTATAAATTGCAATCTACAAATTTGAACGATGATCAATTTAATTTATGTTGCTCGAATATAAGTCTTTTTGAGAATTTATCCTTATAGGGGCTACTTAATCTCTTGCTTGAAAAAACTTGCAAATTTCCATATCAGCAATTCTGGGATGATATTGACTAACTTGATAGTTAGTTTGATAATAGGAAAAACTGAATATTGAAGGTTTGAAAGACCTTGAAAAATTCCTAGTCTAGCTCTATACCTAGTAGATAATTCCATTTGGCATGTACTCATAAGCATAACATCTGTTTAGAATCCAAACTATAATAATATTATTGTGTCTCTTATACTTCCAAGTGTGTCTACCTCTGCTTTCAATGCGTTGTCAAAAAACAATGCATCTATTAGTGATGAATCCTTAAAATTTCGACTTCAAAACTTTAGTTGCGACAATATCACCACTTTTCAACTCAATTTCAAACATTGTACCTGACCCTGAACTAAAAAAACATTGCTCGGAGAAACTATAGAAAATGTAGTAAACACTAAGTAGCCAGGTGAGCTTAGAAAATGCAGTCCCCCACCACCATCTTCATCATCTGACATATCCCTCTGTTTTGAATGTGTGTTGCTTTTCCATTGGTCCTAGAAATGCAAACAAAAGCTTAGAGTTTCCAAAGCTCAGTTGGTTTTTTTTATTTTGTATACAATGCAAAACAATTATATATATATATATATATATATATATATATATATATATATATATATATATATATATATATATATATATATATATATATATATATATATATATATATATATATATATATATATATATATATATATATATATATATATATATATATATATATATATATATATATAAAAGTTTAGTGGTAAACAATTTTAGTGTGTGAGAATCACAGTGACTATCTTGAACCATAAAAGATGAAAGATGCTCATTGGGTTTGTTTCTAGATTTTTCTTTAACAAAAGAGGTTAGCTTGAGATACTGCATGAGTGCCTCCTTTAGCTGCAGACTATTCTAGGATCCAACTCTTAATCTTGTAACCTGTACAAGTAAAAAAAAGTTAAAAAAATAATGAGGAAACTCTTGTTTTGATTGTGTTAACTGTATTCTCCACCCAAGATGCCCATGTAAGTAATGTTGTCTTAAAAGCGGAACTAATCGGCATTCCAAGTTTCAGTGAGCTAGCAATCTAAAAATACCAGCGCAGTTGATAACCACGTTAGAAAGCATATGATTAACCAACTAAACCATGACATATGAATAGCATAATAAAATAACCAGAACTCAAAAATTCATTGACTACAAAGTTATGATAAAATCCTTACTTCAAAAAACAGAATTGCAATTAGATATTATTATATCAGATAGTAGCACTACCAGCCCTTATCGTTCAAGTAAGTTCCTTCTCAGCATATGTATCCATCTTGAAAGTTGCACCACATCCCATCGACAACTTAACTCACTTAACATGAAAAATGTTCACAACAAATAAAAGATCAAATAAAAGAGAATGGAACTATTAAATATAATGTGTTCCAAACACATAATCAATTCCAACATTGTTCCTGCAACATCAATAGTCTTAGGTCAAAACAAAGTCAATCAAATAATCTATTCCACAATATTTATTCATCGAATAGAAGTATTCAATTGCCCTGTCGAGCAAGCCAGTATGACTACAGGCAGAGAGAACACTAACCTGAAAAATGATTAAAAAAACAAAACTATTACCTGCAGTTTGAATTATCATTCAGACAAACATACCACTCTAAAATTGACTAAGAGTATGAAACCCTAAAATCTACCCATATAAAAAAAAAACTCCTGTAAAAATCTGCACAGAAAGAACATAAAAAGACACAGATTAATGAGTAGGAAATTGTTATTTTCCATAAAATGAAGAACTGTAACAACATTAGTGTGCTCAGAAAATGAAACAAAGAAAAAAATTAGAGGAAACAGCAGAAAACATTACAGAGGTCCATTTTAGAAAAAGTTTTTATTTCAACAACACAAACCTACATTGAAAAATTGTAAACCAGATTGAACACAAAACTCATTAGACATATATTAGAGCATTTTGACAACACAAAACTCGTATTGATAATAAATAACAACATAAAGTTGATTTTAACGTACACATAGGTCCATTCTTGAAAAATATTTCATTTCATGAACACAGAGCTTTATTGCAACTGTGGAAAGCAGATCCAACACAACGATGAAGATGAGATGCGGAGGAAAAAAACCCATTTAAACAACACAGAGCAAAAAATGATGAAAGTTCAGAAATATGCTTACATCTCTATGAACAACAACCATCTCGAAGCGCTCGTTGTTCTTGTTGATAACAACCCATTTGTGATGGATTCGAACATCAACGAATTCATTAGAAGAATGAATTAGGTTATAGCCATGTCGAAGATGAGATGAAACCAAACCCTAGATGAGATAAAAGAGAAGACGGAAAAAGAGGAAGAGAGAAGAAAGAAAAAGATGGAGAGAAGTAAGCAGAAGAGAAAGAGAGAGGTATGAGAAAAAAAAAAAAGGAAGAAGAAGAGGAAGAGAGAGAACGTGAAAATGTATTGAAAATATAATTTTGAATTAAAGCTGTCATTGGAAAAAGAGAAAAGAGAAAAACAAATTGAGTTTTAACTATGTGACATCATCGATTGATCCAAACCAAGCAAGCAAATGCATAATTCAATAACCATGCAGTTAAAATTGAACAATGTGACATCATTAGTTGTATAAAGTAATTTTTGGACACAAAATGCCCCCATTTTGATGAGATGGAGGACAAAGACAAAAGGTTAAATTGGTGTTTTCCAGAGCCATTAATTTTCTTATATTATAGATAAATTAGAATTAACTAATTCTTGAAAAAACATATAATTAAAAAATATTTTAAATAAAATAAATTAATAAAAAATCATTGTAATTTAGTTTAAGTATTTTTTTAAATAAAAATAATAATTTATATCATTATTGGGATAACAATTAATTATATGTCATCAAATAAAAATAATAATAAACTATCTTAAATTAAAAATGTGACATCGAGACATCATTAAATAAGTTGTTATGTCATTAAAATTTAGTCTTAAATTAGAAAGAGATTAAAATTATATAAAAAAAAGAATTGAGAGACGAATAAATTATATTTTAAAATAGAGAATTAAAACTTAAAAAAATAAAAAAATTAAAATTGCTTTGAAGCAAACAAGTTAGTAAAATAATTCAATTATTTCTTTTAATTTTCTTTACGTTTTGCAATCAATTTGATTCTTTAATAAAAAATTCATTCTTAACATATTGTCGGTTCCGAGATCTTTCATGTTTTTAGAATCTTATTGTGTTCTTAACCAAAAAATTTCTCAACTCAGTTTTCTTAGATTTTATTGTTAACTCAAGTTTTTAATAATTTTAATTATGTTTTTACTCAATTATTTGTGCATAAAACTAGGTTTTTATCATTTTAGGGTATTTAAAGTCAATATTCTAATAGAGAGATAAATATGAAAAAATTTCTTAAGTCTCATGTTGTTAGAAAAATAAGTGTATTTATATGTTAGTTGAATAAATTTCTTAGTCTATTGTTTAGATTAGATATTTTGGTTAATCACTTGTTTCACTCCAAAACATGCCAAAAAATTATATTGAGTTTTTCCTTCCGTATTCTCGTAATTACAAGTCTTTTGAATTGTCGAAACATAGACTTCTCCCCCTTTCTTTCTACTTGTTAAATTTTTCGAGTATTTTCTTGAATCTTCTTTAGAGAATTATTTTAATTTTTTCTCCTTTGAGTTAAGAAATTATCAAATATTAATATTTAGATTCTCTTTGTCGAATTATTTGAATTTACTTTTTTGAGAAATTATTTTTAGTGGTCAAATAATCATTATTGAATTTTTTTTAAGAATTATTTGAATTTCTTATCGTTTTAGAAATTATTACTATTCGTCTTTATATCAGATACTACGAGTGATATTTATATCATATTTGAATGACCTTTGTACTATCAGAGAATATACTTCTAGATCGATTATCTACCGTGCAAGTAATAATCGTACAGTATAAAACTAAATTGTTTTATCTTGGAGACATAGTGGTTGAGTGACTATTTTGTACAATTTTAAAAATATCGCGAAACATTTTAAGTAAAACGATCTAGTTCGCGATTCGACCCGATAATTTATTAGTCGCAAATTTTTAAAATCGAGAAACAACAATTCAACTAAAAAATATGTATACCAATGATAATTTTGATTAACAAACTACTATTTCAAATTTAGAATTAAGTAATGTTTAGTTAGTGTTCTTAGGTATGGTTTGCAATAGATTTAATCCATAATATGGAAATAATTTCCAATATCAAACTTTATTTGAATTAATCTTTAACTTAAAATTTCAATAGACTAATTGGTCACATCTTTTTAATGAAATGTATTGGATTGGTATTAGTTTCGTTATAGCAAAAACATTCGATCAAATCTAAGATAACTATGAGATTTGATAAATACATTCTCCTACAATTGCGAAATTATGCGGGGCAAATATTTGTTGTTTTTTCATTTGTTATCTTTGCACCCTATTTAGGCAGAATACCGCTCCCGTATTATTGTATTGAGAAAATGAAAGAATACGACGAGAAGGACATGGAGGTATCGGAAAACGAAGAAACTAATGAAGAAGAAGATATTACTATTTATTTTTCTGGGAAAAAAGAGAAGACTGACATTGAGAAAAAGCAACCGTTGTAAAAATCTTGTATTTTTTAATTTAGTTTTTGATATTTGTTTGTTGTTTTTTTATAAAGGGTTATTTTTATAATATATTTTTTTATAAAAAAAAAAACTCACTCATTCTAATTATATTTAACAAAAAAAAAAGTAACGAACTTTTTATTTGAAATAAGAAAAGTTTTATATGTTTACATCACAAATATTTTATTATTTAAAAGAAATTTCTATTGTAAAGTCATAAATAGTACTTGATTAAGTGTCTTTTCTTTCGAGTCTTCACTCATCTTTTCTTATTATTTTTTTCTTTTTTGCTATTTTATTTTTTATTTTCAATTTCGCGCTCTTAAAATTTGAATTGGAGAGCGGCCCAGGTACGCCACCGTCAGCGGTACTGAGCTAAGTCAACTATTTTGATAAGGGTAGATTCAATAAAATGAAATAAGACAACTGCTACTAAGAATCTAGTTTTTTAAACAGACAAAGATCCTTAGATTAGATTCCAGACCGAGGTAGCAAAGGCTACGCTTTGAGGGCAATCGAGACTTGCAAGCACAAGACGGCTGTGATTGGGTGATCAGCTCTGTACAGGGCAGAGGATCCCGTGAAGAGAGACACGCTACACTAGACCGATAGTGGCTACATACCATACGGATAAGACTTCTCTCATACAATGGTTGTTCCAAAGAAGGAGAAGGATCGTATAGAAGAGCTGGTGGATCCCCAACTCTTGGGGAAAGTAGCCCAGCCTTCAACCATTATAGGATAGGGATGTAACTTCCGGTAATAAATAGCTAGTTCTGATTCACGTGTACCAGCCCCTCCTTATGCGTCCTTATACTATTATTGTAGTGGATCCAATTCCTCTTCTCACTCACAAAATTAAAACTAAAGAGCTGCAAATGGGATAGATATACTGTGTAATATACGTGTGATCATGACAAAAACTATCATAAATCATATTTTTGAAACAATATATTAACTATTTTAAAATAATTTTTAAATATAATCAGTCATCTATAAATCGGTTATGAAATTGGTATTCAAGTAGTTCGAAAAAGATAAATTTATAATGTCAGGCGGATCCACGTTGATCTCAAATTTAAATAAATATTAATTATTAATTTAAGTTTTTTTAGTTATTTAATTATTGCAACCTTTCAAATTTAGATATTGGGCGCTTTCTTTTTCTCACGGTCACTCGCATTGATATAATATAGTTTTGAAAATTAAATATATTCAATTTGTTTTAAATAATATAATTTACACAATATAAAAATTTGTGATATTTTTCTTTAATTTTCCATGAATTATATTGTAAATATAAATTTGTTAAATACTATATAATATTTTTTTAGTAAATTATATATATATATATATATATATATATATATATATATATATATATATATATATATATATATATATATATATATATATATATATATATATATTACAAAATTATTAATAAAATTTTTTATGAACACCTAACTCAAGATCAATCAAATGATGTTGTGGAATTCAAATGTTTGTGGTAAAAAACAATAGCATGAATTTTTAGTTCCTGTTCACATTAAGATGGTAAATTTAGATTAAAATATTATTTTTTACATATTCAGAACATAGAGTTAATTTAATTAATTTTGTTTAATTTTTTTATTTGATATTAATGAACTAATTTCATCCATTAATTTTTGTTCATAAAATATTAATTTTAAATTAAATTTTATTATTTTAAATTTTAAAAATAATAAAACATGAGATATTTTTTATTGATAATCTTATCCTTAGTCCAATCGGTCTCTACTTACTTTTGAAAACAGAAGTTTGGAGTATAATGGGAAAGAACCTATTTAAGAATGATAAAACAAATATTTAAGCATAGAGAAGACCAATTACATGCATGTAAGGAACTCGTTTGAAAATTTTATTAAATAAAGAAAAGAAGTTTATTAGAAATTTAAATAAATTTGAATTTGGTAATTTGAAATTTTAAGAGAATTTAAACTTCAAGTTAATTTAAATGTTTTAATTGAATTTTTTAATCATAAAAAAATTGTTTAGATAGCCTATTATAATTCACCATAGTTAATTTCTAGTAAAAAGTGAATAAATATTTTTTTTAAGTTTTGAAATTTTAAGGTTTTGTAAGGGAAGAGAGGGAAGAATTTCAATTGAGCAACACAAAATTTTATTAATTTGAAAAATACCAAAATTTATATTGAAAGAGGATGTTAGAACACTTATGTAAATTTGTCACATATATTTTATAATTTTAAAATATTTTAAAAAATAACAATATAATAATTATAATATTCACTTATTATTTTATACCAAAACTCATTTTTATAACATGTAAAAGAGTTTTTTTTTTCAAATTTCATCTCTCCCCTTCTCTTCTAAATTCACAAACAAATCTAAGTAAGTGCTGACAACTTATATATAAACATTTTGAAGTTAGTCTACTTTCAAAATTTATAACCAATTATTTATGAAAATCACGCACTATTTTAACAATTTTTCTTCAAATAATATTTTAAACAGTTCAATAATTTTATAATGTTTTAATCATACAAATAAAATTGTAAAGTTGTTTAAAGGTACGTTATTTGTGTTATAAAACTTAAATATAGAGAGTTAAGAGGTTGAAAGGCACCAATTGAGCTAGTAGCTCAAGTGGTAGCAGGAATTGCTATGAATACGTACTTAACCCCTAGGTACGTGGTTCGATTTAAGAATAATGTCTATGCCTAATTAACACCTAATGGATTAGGGTTTTATCACAAAATTAAAAAATCAAGTGAAATGATTAAATTTGATAGGTTAAATGATTATGTGAAGTTATAAAAAAAATGAAGGAATTTAGTGGTAAAAATTTGGTTTTGGTCTTGCCAAGGGTTGAACTCACGCCCTCTAGGTTACCAGCGCAAAAGATTACCAACTGAGCCACGCGCGTGGCTTGTTAACCATCTGCAACGAATTGATTATATTTTGAACTTTCCTGGTAAATTCAAAAACGCGCGCCACCATCTTCATCTTCAACCTTGAGCTCAGAAATTTTGAATTTCTAACTTGCTCGTTTCTCAACCAGATATGTAAGTAATACTAATTTATATTAACTACAACTATCTAATTTCTCAGAAAACATGGAGAACACACAAACCCTAATTTTAAAATTAAATGATGATGAAGATGAATAAATGAATGACGATAGAGGGTTTTTGATCCTCTAATGATGCAGAACAAACTGGTATCGAGCTTTGTTGAAAAGCGTACGTGAATGATAAAGTTTGAGTTTGAAAAACTTACCTCTGAAACTGAAGATCGATGGCTATGGTAGAGAAATCCCAGCTATGAATTGATGATTGCAAAAGCTTTCTGGTAGCTCACTGATGCTAAATGGATGCTTACTTCAACTTGAAAGTTTCAGAATCATTCTACCCGATCCTTCTTGCTCGAGCTCCAAGTGAAAATGGAAGATGGTGATTATGCACTTACAAATGTGTTGCAGTAATCTGAATAGCTTCACTACACCCCAAGGAACATGTTGATATGCTTAGACGTGATTGAGACCCTCTGAATTGCTCTGCACGACTCCACTTGCTTAAGCTCCAAGTTGAAAGTGGATATGGTGATTGTTGTACCCCAAAATTTGCCCGCATCTTTTTTCAAAGAGAAGGTAACGGACTTCTGTCTAAAATTTGGAGTTTCATATAATCTTGGATTTTATTTCATAAATATCCTGATTTTATGAATACTCAATTTTTTAGAATATTCTTATACGGTATTTTGGTTCGCTGTTGAATTTATTCTTACACAAACGCCAAGTACTGTTTATCACTTCACACACACTGTTTATTTGAGATTTATTTGCAGATAAATAGTACTGACGCAGTTGGTACAGAATTAAATTTTGCAGGCGCAGAGTCCGGGGATTCAGACTGTACTGGTAATAATTAAATTATTATTGTTTTTTGTTTCCCACTAATTTTTGTACTATATTATTGTTTTCAAATCTCTTTCTTTCAAATCAAATCCTAACTTAATTCCATACATCTTTCTTTTCAAACCCTACCATACACTTTCTTTCAAAACCTACTATCATTCAAACTTTCTTTTTTTTTGTACGGTATCACTTCATTCCCCAACGTCTCCATCCTTCTTTTCTCTTTATAAATACCCCTCATTTTTTCCATAAATTCTCACATCAAATTTCATTCACCTCCCAAATTTCTATCATACTATCTCATAATTATTTCCTCTTCATCCCCGGCAAAAAATGGCAAAGTGGGTGGATACGTTTTTTCTTATGGTCATCACTGTTTTTACGGTGATCATGTCTTTCTTCTGTCTGCATAATCCTGAGAAATGCGGACCTGGGATGCTTACACTTCCGTGCATCTATTTTCTGTTGTTTATAGCATGGGTCTTTAATCGTCATATTTAGAATTTGTCGTATCCTGCGCTTTCAAATAATGTACCGTTCATTATATTTGTCGTACTGTTCGCTATATTTTTATGAAATATTTGTACTGCCAGTATTAAATATTATACTATTTGTTATACCATCGTTTAATTATCGAGATAATATTATGTGTGTTTATTGCTAGTTAAATACTTATTTCCGTGCATTAAATCTTTTTATAATTTTTATTATCAGTAATCTCGTTCACGTACAGTATATTTTAATTATTTATTATGTTTGTGTTTTTCTAACAAATCATGTAAATAATTTTTCACCATTAACACAACAAAAACAAAAAGAAAAAATTAACTTTAACTGTTACGTTAATGCCCGGACAGCCAGTTAACAGTCAAACCCGCTGACAGCACGATTCTCCGTGTTTTGTATCATCATTCAAATCAATCTTTCACATTTCAAAATTCCAAGATTTTTGTTCTAGAAGTCTTCTGATAATCACATGATCAGCAGAGACTCAACACTGCACAAAAATCAGGTACGCTTAACTGTCTCCTACACAAACAGTCTCTAACTAGGGTTTTTGTTTTTTTCAGGAGAACAAGTTTTTTGAGACCTCAAATGGATTTCATGGATCTCCATATGTCTCAAATTACCACCAGACAAATTTTCAAACTTTGATTCGCTCGGACGCACAGTCAGCAGCTCAAACAGTCAACAGACGACCAGTTTGACCGAAAAGTCAACAGACAATCAAAAATGCAATTTTTTGTCAACATCCATATTTTGTCAAAAGATTCATCATTTGATCAATGGTTGATCATAATTCATCAAGAAAAGTTCAGAAATCAACAAAACCCTAAGTTTCAAAATTAGGGTTTTCTCCTAAAAAGTCAACTGAACTTTGACCGGCCATAACTCTTTCCTCGTTCATCCAAAAAATCCCAACCAAAGCTTATTTTGAAGTAAAATAAATTATCTTTCAAATGAAATTGGTCCCATGGTCATTGTATTTACCATTTGGAAAATATGAGCTCAGACATTACAGGTCATTTTCAAAGTCAACAAAAAGTGGTTTTTTGTCAAAGCCCATAACATCAAGATAACTTCTCCAAATGCAAAAACGCTTCCAAAGTAGCTTGTAGAGGACATCTTGAGGTTTCTAAAAAGTACAAGAACTCCTTCATACGATCAAAATTGAGGGATTTATGCCTTGTTGAAGTTGGCTATTTTTTGGGAAAATGCATGAAACCAACATTGATCAAAATGGTTTTTTTTTCAAAAGAGGCCAAGCATTCATGATCCAAACATGTTTCTAATGATGTTAAAGGGCTCCCATGTCCAACATTAGGCCCATGACATTTTTGTTTCTTTTTTAATTTAATTTTATTACATTTAAAGTTAAATTAAAAAAGAAATGGTTCAAGACAATTATCCAAAGCTTTTGTCCTTAGCTTGAGTCACCAAGTTAGCTTAACTTCTGCAGCATAGAGATGTACAGCAGGCCTATAGCAAGAGGGGTGAAGAAAATTGAAGCCATGGCCAAAGAATTCAAAGCTTTTATATTAAAAAATTCAAAAGTTCAAAAACAATCAATGCTTGTTAGCTTAAGATTTCAGCACCTCTATTGCTTATAAATAGCTTAGGACACTTCAGTAACAAAGGAGACACGAATTCAGAACCAAACATATGCTTGTATCACTCTTGTACCAACTTGAAAATTTCAATGAAATTGAAAATTCGAATTTTTAGTTTGAGCTAGTTTCAGCTGCAAACAATTGTCCAAACACGATCCTCAAGTGATTCTGAAACTATTCCAATAGTTTCTTTCAATCAAAACACCTTGAACAAAGCCTCAAAAGCTCACGGTTTGTTCAAATCAAAACCTACCAAAATATAATTATACATGCATATTTAACACGATGTAAACATATATTTGAGTTTGGTTTGCTCCTCTGATCGTTTCTGGATAGTTAATTAGAGTTTGATCACGTATTCACGAAGATACCATTTTAGGGTTCTTGAGCTCTATTTTGGGGTTTTTCGTTAGAGGCAAAATTAGACCAAACTAAGGCCATGGTTGTGATCAGTGAAACATTTGCAACGAAACCATGACCTCGCGCCAAATTTATTTCATGTCTAACCCCTATTCGTGTTGCACAGGTGTGGTAGATATAGGTCTTTTACAGCACCCTGTGAACGAGCGGTGTAAAAATCCTATCTGATGAGGAAGACGAGACGTGGCTCCTTCCTATTGGTTGAAGGGCGCGCGCGTTTTATTTTCTTTTAAATTTCTGATTCTATGCTTTGCAGGTCCTATTGTTACCATGCGCCTTCACTCCAATCACCATCAGATCAACTTGTCACTCAATCCAACGCCCATGACACGCTAGTCCATACCATGGACTCTTCCATCAGCCACACATGATCCATATTTAATATATTTTCTATTTTTCTATTTTATTTAATTTTCTTTGCAAAATTATTTAAAAATAGTTTTAAAAATCAGAAAAATATGCAAAAAATATTTTTAGGGTAATAAAATATTGTATTAATTTTTGACACAAAAATATTTTATTTTTCTTAATAATTAAAATATTTTGTTTAATTAATCAATATATATTCATATATTTCCCTTTTAATTATTTTAACCTATCAAAAAATCAGAAAAAAAAATATTTTCTTTTTATTAAATTAAGTTTATATATTATAAACTAATTTTGTACATATTTAGAATATTTTCTCTTTAAGTTTAATTTATGTGTATAATTATTTGTATAATTATATGTTAATTAACTTAATAATCTCCAAAACAAATCTCAAAAATCCCAAAAAAAATTAATTTTATTTTAAATTAATTAACAAACAATTTAGACATATTTTAGACTTAATTTTTTAGGTTTAAACTTTATTTCTAATTCTTAACCTTTTAATTAAATTAATTATGCATTAATTTTAATTAAAATCAACCATCCAAAAATCAAAAAATATTTTCCCTTTATCTTATTGCAATTTAAATTCATAGATAAGTGTATAGGTTGTCAAATTCATGTAAATAGCGTAGTTTACATTTCTCGCACAATCGATGTAATAGCGTAGATTTACTGTCCGCATTTTACATTCCCGCACTTTAATTTCTGTACATATAAAACTGCGTGTATGGCAAGAATAATAACTGAAGCGCTAGATCACTAATTTCAAATATAACATATCTGAAAATAAAATACAATCACACTTGCACCTCTTAGGGTAATCCCTCTGTTACTCTTTTCAAAATCAATTCTACTGTTTCAAATACAATTCAAATTTCTTCTGTACCCAGTCAAGGAAAGTTTTCTAAAGAAATAGAACCTTATAAACTTATGGTATAGCTCCTAATTGCTTGCTCAATCAAAAATAACAAAAGCTTTTCCACATCACTGTTTTTCAAAACAAACTTTCAAAAGACTACACTTTGTATATATCCAAACAAGGATCATTACGAAGTTAAAAATCTTTTTTTCAAACCATCAAAATATCTTTCGAAAGATAAACACTTTGTATACATCCACACAAGGTTCATTACAAAGTTAACTCTCTACAAAATATTTAAAACCACATACAAGCATTTCAAAGCAAGACTAACAATTCAAACAAATGAGCTAAGCAATTAAGAGCCCATGGATAACCATGGATACAAAGGGGTGCTAACACCTTCCCTTTGTATAACCTACCCCCGAACCCAAAATCTCTTTAAGGTCTTTTTCTGTTTCTTTTATAAACCTTTCCTTAATTGGATAAAATAAAAGTCGGTGGCGACTCTCTGATTTTCACAATTCAAAAATAAAAAGAAGAGTCAGTTCGCATCCCACAAAAAACCGAGGACGACAGAACTGGCGACTCTGCTGGGGAATTCAAAAACAAAATGTTTTCAAAAGGGGTTACCTTAGAGTTTAGATCACTTCGATGTTTTCAATTGTTTGTCTTGTTTGCTCTATTTTTTTCAAAGGTTTGTTTGGGTATTTACTTGTGTTAAAGATTCTAGCCTGAATCTCGAGATACCTTAAGTATGTGACAATAGACCAAGGAAACTGTACGGCATGTACCGATACGGTTGATCTGGTAGTCACCGTTAGTGCGACACTTTGGTCTGTACTGATATCCCTTGAAAACGATCAAGGAGTATGTTAGGCTTCCGAAATGTCATCAAGAACTAATTTTCCTTAGAACCTTTAGTTGAACTTGACTTGTGACCTATTAAGTGATTGACTTTGAAATTGATCGAAGTTGGTTATCCTCGAGGAATGTTTTGATCGGCCGTCCGAGTGCCGTATTGAGATACTGTCTCCAAGGATCATAGAACCCGAGTACCATTCTAAGACAGGTTTAAACCAACTAAACTTCAGTGGGGAGGGTATCACCTATAAACCTCGTGCAAGCCTTTAAACCTAAGGCTATTGTGTGATTTGTGTGTGTTTGCCACATGTTTGACATCATAACATCATAAGCATATCATTTTTCACTAATCATTTCAAGGATCGAAGAGTTTAATTTTGTTCTGTTGTTGCAGGTAATGGCTCCCGCTACCAGAAATTATATCCGGATCATCATCTCAACAGTACCATCTGAACTAAAGGACTTAATATCAGAATTTCCCAGAAATGCTCAATTCATCGAGAGGCACGGTCACCTACTCCATTTGGTTACCTCAAAATTTGAAGAAGACATGATACGGGCCTTGTTCCAATTCTTTGATCCCGAACATCATTGTTTTACATTTCCTGATTACCAGCTAGTACCCACCTTGGAGGAATTCTCTGAACTAATTGGGTTACCTGTTCGAGATCAATTACCTTTCACTGGTTTAGAAAAGATTCCAAAGCCTGAAATCATTGTTGATGCCTTACATTTACGAAAGTCAGAAATCGAGTCTAATTGGGAAACAAAGAGTGGAGTCAAGGGTTTGCTTGCTAAGTTCTTAATGGGAAAGGTTCGATCACTATTAAAAGATAGGGGTTACCAAGCTTTTGAAGAAGTTGTGGCTCTTCTGATTTATGGGTTGGTTTTATTCCCTAATCCCGACCAATTCATAAGTGTGCACGCTATCAACATTTTCTTAACCCGCAATCCGGTACCTACGTTGCTGGGAGACATTCTACATTCTTTACACACTCGTACCATCAAAAAGCGAGGAACTCTTATGTGTTGTGTACCACTACTGGCTAGATGGTATACATCACACCTTCCCCGATCAGTGTTGAGAAACGAGCAAAGGATGCAATGATCTCGCAGGATTATGTCTTTATCTCATTCAGATATCCGATGGAACAACTTCTTTCAAGAAGACATCACTCTTATTGACCATTGTGGGGAGTACCCTAATGTGCCACTCCTTGGTATTAGGGGAGGCATCACCTACAATCCCTCTTTAGCTTTGCGCCAATTTGGATATGCACGAAGAAATGGTCCTCACGACATGATCATCTGAAGGATAGAAAAACACTTAGAAAGGGGGGGTTTGAATAAGTGTAGTCTAAAAAACTTGAACGATAAAAACAATTTGCACAGTTATTTTTATCCTGGTTCGTTGTTAACTAAACTACTCCAGTCCACCCCCACGGAGTGATTTACCTCACCTGAGGATTTAATCCACTAATCGCAACAGATTACAATGGTTTTCCACTTAGACAACTTCTAAGTCTTCTAGAGTCTTCTGATCACAACTTGATCACTCTAGGAACAACTGCTTAGATACCTTCTAAGACTTCTCTAGAGTATACTAATCACAACCCGATCACTCTAGTCCTTTACAAATTAATGTAAACAAATTCTAAGAGTATTACAAATGCTTCTGAAAAGCTATAATCACAACAGTGATATTTCTCTTAACGTTTAAGCTTAATCTCACTAATATATTACAACAGCAATGTAGTGAGCTTTGATGAAGATGAAGTTTCTGAGCTTTGAGTTGAACAGCGTTTCAGCAAGTTTTTCAGAATAAGTTCTTTCAGAATCGTTAACTTTGCTTCTCATCAGAACTTCATATTTATAGGCACTTGAGAAGATGACCGTTGGGAGCATTTAATGCTTTGCGTATTCCGTACAGCATTGCATTTAATGTTTCACGCTTTTGTCAACTACCTCGAGCCTTGTTCACGCTGTGTCTACTGACGTTGCCTTTAATAGGTTCTAACGTTCCTTTTGTCAGTCAGCGTAGCCTGCCACTTGTACTTGCTTCTGATCTGATGTTTGAGTGTACAACGTTTGAATATCATCAGAGTCAAACACCTTGGTGCAAAGCATCTTCTTGTCTTCTGACCTTGATATGCTTTTGAGCGTGATTCCATGACTTCAGTGCTTCTGCTTCTGAACTCAAGTTCCTCTGATGCTTCTAATAGACCATGTTCTGATTCTGCTTGACCATCTTCTGATGTCTTGCCAGACCATGTGCTGAAGTTGCATACTGAACCTTCTGAGTCAAAGCTTCTTAGCGCTGATTTGTGCATACTCTTTATATATTTCCTGAAAAGGAAATTGCATAGGATTAGAGTACCACATTATCTTGAGCAAAATTCATATACATTGTTATCATCAAAACTAAGATTATTGATCAGAACAATTCTTGTTCTAACAATCTCCCCTTTTTGATGATGACAAAAACATATATAAATGATATGAATTTGCGATCAGAATAAAAGACGGCTAAAGACAATTACACAGCTAAATCATAAGCATGTGAACATGTCTCCCCCTGAGATTAACAATCTCCCCCTGAGATGAATAATCTCCCCCTGAAATTAATACTAGAAGAATTTTATAAATAAAAGACTTCCCTGAGTATTTCAGTAGAGACGTTCACATATGCTTGAACTTTAGACCATTCACTGCTTCTGATTTCTGCTTCCATAGGACAGCTTCAGAACATTGAATTTCTTTAGATCCTCAAAACATTCACAGCTTCTGATTTCTGCTTCCATCGGACAGCGTCAGAACTTTGAATTTCTTTAGATCCTCAGAACATTCATAGCTTCTGATTTCTGCTTCCATCGGACAGCTTCAGAACTTGAATTTCTTTGATCTTCAGGACATTCACAGCTTCTGATTTCTGCTTCCATTCGGACAGCTTCAGAACTTGAATTTCTTTGATCTTTAGAACATTCACAGCTTCTGACTTCTGCTTCCACTAGGACAGCTTCAGAACTTGAATTTCTTTGATCTTCAGAACATTCACAGCTTCTGACTTCTGCTTCCATTTGGACAGCTTCAGAGCTTGAATTTCTTCTTACATCACTTCATGCTAGATTGTATCAGAACATTGTTGAATGTACCAGAGCATCATCAGAGCATCTCTACATCCTGAAATGTTACAGAACAAAACTAAACGACAAAAGTCAGCATGAATGAGTCAGAACATAGAATATGTTTCATAACACATAATATGTATCAGAGCCATAAGAATGTATCAGAACAAATAGACATAATGTTTCAGATCATATTCTATCATCAGAATATCTGAACATTCTTCCTTCCTGCTTCTGATTCTGATTCTGAAGCTTCATAGCACTCAGCTTGCTTCAAGAATCCAAGAACTTGATTCATCTTGTTGCTTCTTATATTGATCTTTAAAGAGAATCTTCAATTCCTGCAACAACACAACTAAGTATAGAACTTTGCAAGTTCTGTTAGTAATGTGGGGCCTTTTTACCCGGTAACTGATAATATTAATCAGATCATTTATCATTTATCATATATTTTCTCCCCCTTTTTGTCATAACATCAAAAAGAATATAAAAGATTCAGATGAATAAAACGACAAAGGAAAGAAACAGAATCAAACTTTTCATTGATTAAACAAGCAGGATTACAAAAGATGTATGCAGAATAAGCAGATGCAACAAACAAAGAAAACTACAAGGACTTAAGGACTACAACCCTAGCTTAGACATAATCTTAGCTAACATATCATGAATCCCTGCAGTGTTCTCAGTTTGTCTAGCCATGAAAGCTTGAAACTCTGCATGCCTGTCCAGACTAGAACCTCCACTGTAAGAGAATGCATGAATTCAAGGAGGAAGTGAGAGACAGTTCACATGAAGAGAGCTAATGTCTCAAACGGGGCTTTCCCTTAACATAGAAGTCAAGAACATGATCCTTAACATCATCCAATATCTCAAGAAAGTCTTCTTCCTTTGGATAAATGTTGATAACAGCATCACAGAAGAGATCTGACTCGAGACTTCTTGGAATCTTGAGAGATCCGTCTTGAAATCAATGTCAGTGATCCCCGAGATTTGTTTCTCAACCTGGAACCAGACAACCCTTCCAACCGTTCTATTCAAAAAGATCGACCACCTTTGAGCCTTCGTCTTCGTTTTTGGTTTGAAACCATAAGCACCCAAGTCATCAGAGTCCACAGAAGATTTACACAAAACTTCCATTTCTGATGGAGGAATGTAGCGAGTTTTCAGTGGAGAAACCTCTTGAGAGGAACTTGAAGACGGATTCATGGTGAATGCTAGGTTGAAGATGAATAAACTAGGGTTTATGCAAAATGCAGATAAAGAGAGAGAGAGAGAGAGAGAGAGAGAGAGAGAGAGAGAGAGAGAGAGAGAGAGAGAGAGAGAGAGAGAGAGAGAGAGAGAGAAGTAGAGGGAAAAAAACGTTTGAAGAGTATAAAAAGAAACTGAAATGATGAATGGCATTTAATGTTACATGACGTGAGGAGAGATAATAATGACAAAAGAAGTGATTAGCACAGTTACCTAAGTAGGCGTCCCCTCAACTGCACGCACGCTTGTCCAGAAAAAAGTGAACACGTGTTTATCATCTAGATAGCCAGTTACAGCTGTTTTACTTTTAAAGATATTCTGAGTCAACTTAGACAATGAAACGTTAGTAATAACAGAATCACTACTTCTAATTGATTACAATCAGAACTTCTTATAAAAGACTAATCCAATCTCATTTCAGAAGATACTCATACATAAGATCTTCTCATCTTCTCATTCTGGGCATAAATCCATACTGATATTCTTCAGAATGAACTTAAACCTATCTTCAGCAAGGGGTTTTGTAAAGATATCAGCCCATTGATGGTCTGTATCAACAAAGTTTAAAGATATAACACCCTTCTGAACATAGTCCCTTATGAAATGATGTTTAATCTCAATATGTTTAGCTTTTGAATGTAAGATAGGATTCTTAGATAAACATATAACAGAAGTATTATCACAGAAAATAGGAATGTTACTCTCATATATCTGATAATCTTCTAGCTGACTTCTCATCCAGAGCATTTGTGTGCTACAACCAGCAGCAGCAACATATTCTGCTTCTGTTGTTGAAAGAGCAATGGTTGCTTGCTTCTTGCTGTACCAGGAGATTAGGTGACTTCCAAGAAATTGACAACTTCCAGAAGTACTCTTCCTTTCAATTCTATCTCCAGCGTAGTCAGCATCACAGAATCCTACTAAGTTGTATTCTTCAGATATTCTGTAGACTAAACCAACATTAGTAGTACCTTTCAAATACCTTAGAATTCTCTTAACAGCAGTTAAGTGAGATTCTCTAGGATCTGATTGGAATCTAGCTCACAAACAAACACTGAACAGAATGTCAGGTCTAGAAGCAGTTAAATATAGAAGAGATCCAATCATACCTCTGTACAACTTCTGATCTACCTTCTTACTTACCTCATCCTTACCTAGTATGCATGTTGGATGCATAGGAGTTTTGGCTTCTTTGCAGTCAGAAAGATTAAACTTCTTCAGAAGTTCTTTCACATACTTGGTTTGATGAACATACGTTCCATCTGATGTTTGATTGATTTGAATCCCAAGGAAATACTTGAGTTCACCCATCATGCTCATCTCAAACTCAGCCTGCATAGACTCAGCAAACTCCTTTCCAAGTGTAGCATTAGATGTTCCAAAGATAATATCATCAACATATATTTGACAAATCAAAATATCCTTTTTAAATGTTTTACAGAAGAGAGTAGTGTCCACTTTTCCTCTAGTGAAACCATTTTCCAGAAGGAAAGAACTCAAACGTTCATACCAAGCTCTAGGAGCTTGTTTCAATCCGTATAATGATTTCTTTAATTTAAAAAACATGATTTGGAGACATGGAATCTTCAAAACCAGGAGGTTGATGGACATAAACTTCTTCATCTATGTAACCATTTAAGAAGGCACTCTTAACATCCATCTGATAAAGAGTGATGTTGTGTTGAGTGGCAAAAGAAATTAATAGACGAATAGATTCTAACCTGGCCACTGGTGCAAAGGTTTCTGTGTAGTCAATCCCTTCTTGCTGACTATAACCTTGAGCAACCAGTCTGGCTTTGTTTCTTACCACTTCTCCCTTCTCGCTTAGCTTGTTTCTGAAAACCCACTTAGTGCCGATGATGTTAAATCCTTTTGGTCTAGGAACCAAGTCCCATACATCATTCCTTGTAAACTGATTTAGTTCTTCTTGCATGGCAATTATCCAGTCTGGATCTTCTAGAGCTTGATCAACAGAAGTTGGCTCGATCAAAGAAACAAGACCTAATTGACATTCTGCATTGTTCTTAAGGAATGCCCTTGTTCTGATGGGATCATCTTTCTTTCCAAGGATCACATCTTCTGAATGAGCTGATGCAAGTCTAGGTGATCTTCTGACTGTTGGCTCTTCAGCAATCCTGAGATTCTCTAAAGATGCAGCAACTTGATCTTCTGATCCATTGCTTCTGAGACTATCAGCTTCTACAGCTTTGCTTCTTGGTTCTACTGCTTCTGATATATCAATATCAAAATCTGCAAAATTCTCAAACTGCTTTGGTTTTTCAAGACCAAGCTTATCATCATACCTGATATTGATTAATTCTTCTACAATCAATGTTTCAGTATTGTATACTCTGTAGCCTTTAGAGCGTTCAGAATATCCAAGAAGGAAACACTTTTGTGCTTTAGAATCAAACTTACCAAGATGATCTTTAGTATTCAGAATAAAACATACACATCCAAAAGGATGGAAATATGAAATGTTGGGCTTTCTGTTCTTCCACAATTCATAAGGAGTCTTATTTAGAATAGGTCTGATAGAGATTTTATTCTGAATATAACACGCAGTGTTTATTGCTTCTGCCCAGAAGTGCTTAGCCATATTGGTTTCGTTGATCATGGTTCTGGCCATTTCTTGTAGAGTCCTATTCTTTCGTTCTACAACTCCATTTTGTTGTGGAGTTCTAGGACAAGAGAAATCATGGGCAATACCATTTTCTTTGAAGAACTCCTCAAAGAATTTGTTCTCAAATTCACCACCATGATCACTTCTGACCTTTATGATTTTACACTCCTTCTCAGTTTGGGTCTGAGTGCAGAATTCAAAGAACACTGAATGAGACTCATCCTTGTGTTTCAAGAACTTTACCCATGTACAGCGGCTATAATCATCAACGATGACTAATCCATATTTCTTCCCTCTGACAGATGCTGTTTTGACTGGGCCAAACAGATCAATGTGCAAGAGTTCTAACGGCCTTGAGGTAGAAACAACATTCTTAGACTTGAATGCAGGTCTGGAGAACTTGCCCTTCTGACATGCTTCACAAAGAGCATCTGATTTGTATTTCAGATTAGGGAGTCCTCTGACAAGATTTAGTTTGTTAATCTGAGAAATCTTTCTCAAACTAGCATGACCTAATCTTCTGTGCCAGACCCATTGCTCTTCAGAAACAGACATAAGACAAGTCACCTTCTGCTTCTCAAGATCAGAAAGATCAATCTTATAAATGTTGTTCTTTCTCTTGCCTGTAAATAGGATTGAGCCATCCTTCTGACTTACAGCCTTGCAAGACTTTTGATTGAAGATTATATCATAACCATTGTCACTTAATTGACTTATGGACAATAAGTTATGCGTTAATCCTTCTACAAAAAGTACATTAGTTATGGAAGGAGAGTTACCAAGACTTATGGTTCCAGAGCCAATGATTTTGCCCTTCTGATCTCCTCCAAACTTCACTTCTCCAGCAGATTTAAGCACCAGGTCTTGGAACATAGACCTTCTTCCTGTCATGTGTCGCGAGCACCCAGAGTCCAAGTACCATGACATGTTGTGCTTTTCCTTCTTTGCAGCCAAGGATATCTGCAATTGGAATAATCTTTTCCTTAGGTACCCACAATTTCTTGGGTCCTTTCTTATTAGTTCTCCTCAAGTTCTGATTGAACTTGGGTTTAGCATTATATGAAATAGGAGGAACAGAATGATAGTTTATGTTCTGAGTTCCATGATATTTCTTAGGTTTTGTCACATGCTTCTTGGTGTGTGTTATGTGAAAGCTTTGAGCATGTGATGTGTGCCTAATATCATGGGAGTGACCAAATTTAAATTGGTTATACAGAGGCTTGTATGATATTTTCATATCATCCACAGACTCAAGCTTGTATGGGATTTCACCCTCATAACCAATGCCAGCTCTTTTGTTTCCTGACACAGCATATATCATAGAAGCAAGTTGACTTCTACCAATACTTCTAGATAAAAACTTTCTGAAACTTAAGTCATATTCTTTCAGAATATTGTTCAGACTTGGAGTAGATTTTTCAGAGACAGAAGGAGATCCAGTATTTTTGGATAAATTTAAAACTTTTTCCTTCAGTTCAGAATTCTCCACTTCAAGCTTCTTAGTTTCAAATTCAAATAGCTTTTTCAGCTTCTTGTATTTGATACTAATCTGAGACTTGAGTTCCAGAAGTTCTGTTAGACTGGAAACTAACTCTTCTCTAGATAGTTCAGAAAATACCTCTTCAGAATCTGATTCTGATGTAGATTCTGATCCATCATCTTCTGTAGCCATCAGCGCGAAGTTGGCTTGCTCTTCTTCAGAATCTGATTCTGATTCTGATTCTGAATCATCCCATGTTGCCATAAGGCCTTTCTTCTTATGAAACTTCTTCTTGGGATTCTCCTTCTGAAGTTTTGGACACTCGTTATTGTAATGTCCAGGCTCATTGCACTCATAGCAGACAGCCTTCTTCTTGTCAGATCTTCTGTCAGAATATTTTCCTCGTTCAAATCTCTTTGAACTTCTGAAGCCTCTGAACTTCCTTTGCTTGCTCTTCCATAGTTGGTTTACCCTTCTGGAGATCATGGACAGTTCATCTTCTTCTTCAGATTCTGATTCTTCAGGATCTTCTTCTCTAGCCTGAAAAGCGTTAGTGCATTTTTTAACATTAGATTTTAATGCAATAGACTTACCTTTCTTCTGAGGTTCATTTGTGTCAAGTTCAATCTCATGACTCCTCAGGGCACTAATCAGCTCTTCCAAAGAAACTTCATTCAGATTCTTCGCAATCTTGAATGCAGTCACCATTGGGCCCCATCTTCTGGGCAAGCTTCTGATGATCTTCTTTACATGATCAGCTTTGGTGTAGCCTTTATCCAGAACTCTCAATCCAGCAGTTAGAGTTTGAAATCTTGAGAACATCTTCTCAATATCTTCATCATCCTCCATCTTGAAGGCTTCATATTTCTGGATTAGAGCAAGAGCTTTAGTCTCCTTGACTTGAGCATTTCCCTCATGGGTCATTTTCAATGACTCATATATATCATGGGCAGTTTCCCTGTTAGATATCTTCTCATACTCAGCATGAGAGATAGCATTCAGCAAAATAGTCCTACATTTATGATGATTCTTGAAGAGCTTCTTTTGATCATCATCCATTTCTTGCCTTGTAAGCCTTACGCTACTGGCTTTCACTGGATGTTTGTAACCATCCATCAGAAGATCCCATAATTCACCATCTAGACCAAGAAAGTAACTTTCCAGTTTATCTTTCCAGTATTCAAAGTTTTCACCATCAAATACTGGTGGTCTAGTATAACCATTGTTACCATTGTATTGTTCAGCAGAGCCAGATGTAGATGCAGGTGGATCTGTTGGAATTTCACCAGCCATCTTTTACTGAAGCGTTTTTCTCTTCCTGAATCTTTTCTAAACACGGTTAAGTGCATGCACCTTAGAACCGGCGCTCTGATACCAATTTAAGGATAGAAAAACACTTAGAAAGGGGGGGTTTGAATAAGTGTAGTCTAAAAAACTTGAACGATAAAAACAATTTGCACAGTTATTTTTATCCTGGTTCGTTGTTAACTAAACTACTCCAGTCCACCCCCACGGAGTGATTTACCTCACCTGAGGATTTAATCCACTAATCGCAACAGATTACAATGGTTTTCCACTTAGACAGCTTCTAAGTCTTCTAGAGTCTTCTGATCACAACTTGATCACTCTAGGAACAACTGCTTAGATACCTTCTAAGACTTCTCTAGAGTATACTGATCACAACCCGATCACTCTAGTCCTTTACAAATTAATGTAAACAAATTCTAAGAGTATTACAAATGCTTCTGAAAAGCTATAATCACAACAGTGATATTTCTCTTAACGTTTAAGCTTAATCTCACTAATATATTACAACAGCAATGTAGTGAGCTTTGATGAAGATGAAGTTTCTGAGCTTTGAGTTGAACAGCGTTTCAGCAAGTTTTTCAGAATAAGTTCTTTCAGAATCGTTAACCTTGCTTCTCATCAGAACTTCATATTTATAGGCACTTGAGAAGATGACCGTTGGGAGCATTTAATGCTTTGCGTATTCCGTACAGCATTGCATTTAATGTTTCACGCTTTTGTCAACTACCTCGAGCCTTGTTCACGCTGTGTCAACTGACGTTGCCTTTAATAGGTTCTAACGTTCCTTTTGTCAGTCAGCGTAGCCTGCCACTTGTACTTGCTTCTGATCTGATGTTTGAGTGTACAACGTTTGAATATCATCAGAGTCAAACAGCTTGGTGCAAAGCATCTTCTTGTCTTCTGACCTTGATATGCTTCTGAGCGTGATTCCATGACTTCAGTGCTTCTGCTTCTGAACTCAAGTTCCTCTGATGCTTCTAATAGACCATGTTCTGATTCTGCTTGACCATCTTCTGATGTCTTGCCAGACCATGTGCTGAAGTTGCATACTGAACCTTCTGAGTCAAAGCTTCTTAGCGCTGATTTGTGCATACTCTTTATATATTTCCTGAAAAGGAAATTGCATAGGATTAGAGTACCACATTATCTTGAGCAAAATTCATATACATTGTTATCATCAAAACTAAGATTATTGATCAGAACAATTCTTGTTCTAACATCACCCACGGCATTGTGTTCGACTACGAAGATGATTCCCAAAGATATCGACGAAGGTTTATACATGCTTGGGGAAGTGTCTACAAAGTAGAAAGCAAGTCTTTAGGGCAATGGAATTCTATTCCCATGGAGCCCTACCTCAAATGGGTGTGTGCTCGTACTCAGAAGTTCATCATGCCATCTCCCGTTATCCTACCTGTGACTATTGAGCCAGAAGTCAAAGGGGAGGAACCTCGAGTTATTTTACATCCGGACATGCCGACTGACCTAGAAGAGCTGCAGAAATCTTGGGTTCAACTTAAAGAAGAAAGGGACACCTTCAAAGCACACTATCAAGACTATGAGAGGAAAGTGGCTGAGCTCACCAGACAACTCCATGAAGAACAGCAGATCAACACGTTCCTGGGTGCAAAGAGAAAGCGTCCATGGTAGGCTTGAAGAATCCTTTATTTTCTTTATTTTTATCTTGTAAGCCCGAAAGAGGCAAAGAAAAAAGAGAGAAAAGAAAAGACAAAAGAAAAAAATAAAATGTTTGACTAATAAATGTTTGTTTCTCTTTTGTTTAAACAAATTTAAATTCTAAGATCCTTGAAAACATTGCATATACATTTCATTCATAAACATTGCATAACAGGTTCACATAACAGGTTTCTCATCTCCTCGCTGTTAATTTCAGTTAGAAGGGATGGATTCCGAAACAAGCATCAAGAATCTCGAGGCACAAAACGCCCAAGTTCAGATAGCAATTTTGGAGCTAGCAAAGGGGCAACAGGAACTGAAAGCCCTGATGACTAAGAAGAAAAAGAAGCCCAAGGGATCTCTAGGTTTAAGCCACCTCGTGAGGAAAGTCAGAGTCCCAGCAAGGATGCCCAGAAAAGCGCCAATCCCTGAAGCAGTCGGTGAAGGTGATCAAGAAGACAACCACAGCAACCAGGGTTCTGCCAAACTCTCTCTCTCTCTCTCTCCTGATGAAGAAGATTATCACTCCGAAGACGAACAGGGTGATAGCAAATACCAGCAGTTGGAAGAACGCATGAAAGCTATGGAGATACAGAAAATACCTGGTTTAGACTTCAATGATCTTGGACTCGTCTCAGATGTGGTTATCCCTCCAAAGTTCAAAGTTCCTGTCTTTGCAAAGTATGATAGAGTCTCTTGCCCAAACCTGCATCTAAGGTCCTATGTGAGGAAGATACTACCTCATACGGCAGATAACAAATTGTGGATTCATTTCTTCCAAGAAAGTCTGTCGGGTACTCAACTCGAGTGGTACTACCAACTGGAAAGTGCAAAAGTTCACACTTGGGAAGATCTGGCTGCTGCATTCTACAAGCAGTATCAATACAACGCTGACCTTGCACCAACCCGTACTCAACTACGAGGCATGACCATGGCACCAAAAGAAAGTTTCAAAGAGTATGCACAAAAGTGGAGAGATCTAGCTGGAAGGGTTCAACCTCCCTTATCTGATCGCGAGCTGGTCGACATGTTCATGGGCACTTTAACTGGCCCTTTTTACAGTCATTTGCTGGGAAGCTCATCGTCGGGTTTCACTGACCTGATATTAACTGGAGAGCGTGTCGAAAGCGGCATTCAAAGTGGAAAAATTCAAGTAGGCTCCTCCTCTGGTACTACAAAGAGGCCCATCAGTGGGAGAAATGAAGTCAATACAGTGCACAGTCAGAAAAGTCGCAAAAGTAAGCATCACCAATCTGTAGGGGCTGTTCTGATCTCTGCATCTGCACCTCAAAAAGATCAACCGCCGAAGTATACGCGTCGACCAGATGCACCGAGAAGAAACTTCACCAACATCAATATGCCAATCTCTCAAGCATTGCAGCACTTGTTAAAAGCAAATTTGATTACATTGAAAGATCCTCCAAAGAATGTCAACACTTTCTCTCCTAGTTATCGCCCCGACGCAACATGTGCATACCATTCCAATTGTCCTGGACATGACGCAGATCACTGTTGGGCCCTAAAAAGAGCATGCAATCTACTATCTTAGCAAAAAGTTTACCGATTGTGAAACAAGATACTCACTGCTCGAGAAAACTTGCTGTGCCTTGGCATGGGCGGCTCGCCGGCTAAGACAGTATATGCTAAACCATACCACTTTGCTGATCTCCAAAATGGATCCTATCAAATATGTGTTCGAAAATCCTGCTCTCTCTGGAAGAATAGCAAGATGGCAAATGATCTTAACAGAGTATGACATCCAGTACACTTCGCAAAAGGCAATCAAAGGAAGTGTGGTAGCTGATCATCTGGCTCATCAAGCAGTGGATGATTATCAAGCGTTGAACTTTGACTTCCCAGATGAAGACATTATGCTAGTTACTAACTATGAACAACCCGGACCGGAGGAAGGACCCGAGCCAGGATCCCGATGGACTATGGTTTTTGATGGAGCCTCTAATGCGCTTGGCAATGGCATTGGAGCTGTGATCATTTCTCCTGCAGGAGGACATACACCATTCACTGCCATATTATGTTTCAACTGCACTAACAATATAGCCGAGTATGAAGCATGTATTCTGGGTCTCAAAGCTGCAATCGATCTGAGAATCAAGTTCCTGGAGATCTATGGAGACTCGGCCCTTGTAATTTATCAAGTCAAAGGGGAATGGGACACGAAGCACCCGAATCTAATTCCTTACAAAGAATATGTGCTGAGTTTGACTCCTTACTTTGAAGAAATCACTTTTGAACATATCCCGCGAGAAGAAAATCAACTGGCTGATGCCCTAGCTACCATGTCATCTATGTTCAAAGTCAGGTGGGACAATGAGGCGCCAATGATCACCATTTACAGACAGGATGAACCAGCCTATTGCAATGAGATCAATACTGATGGAGTGGAAGAAAAACCATGGTTCCATGAAGTAAAAAGATATCTCGAAGCCCAGGAGTATCCTGAAGGGGCATCCATTAATGATAGAAAGTTTCTAAGAAGATTTGCTGCCAAATTCTTTCTGAGTAATGAAATCCTGTACAAGCGCAACCATGACTCGACTCTGCTTCGTTGTGTGAACAAGAAGGAAGCGGAACAGATTATGGAAGATATACACGATGGTGCCTTTGGTACTCATTCAAGTGGACATACAATGTCTAAAAAGATCTTAAGAGCAGGTTATTATTGGTCTACCATGGAGGCAGACTGCCACCATCACTCCAGAACTTGTCACAAATGCCAGATATATGCCGACAAAGTACATGTACCTCTAGTCCCATTAAACGTTCTGACGGTTCCTTGGCCTTTTGCAATGTGGGGTATTGATATGATTGGAGAAATCAAGCCTACTGCCTCCAGCGGACATCATTTTATCCTGGTCGCTATTGACTACTTCACAAAATGGGTAGAGGCAGCCTCGTTTGCTTCTGTCACCAAGAATGTTGTGGCCCGGTTTATCAAGCACAATCTCATTTGTCGGTATGGCATCCCTGAAAGGATCATCACAGACAATGGCACAAACTTAAATAACAGGATGATTACCGAACTCTGCACGCAGTTCCAGATCAAACATCATAATTCATCCCCATATCGACCAAAGATGAATGGCGCCGTGGAAGCTGCCAACAAGAACATCAAGAAGATCATACAAAAGATGACAGTAGCCTACAAAGACTGGCATGAGATGTTACCTTTTGCTCTTCATGGTTATCGCACATCAGCACGTACTTCAACAGGGGCAACTCCATTTTCCTTAGTCTATGGTATGGAGGCAGTTCTTCCAGTTGAAATTCATATTCCTTCCCTAAGGATTATGAAAGAAGCCGATCTAGACAAAGACGATTAGATTCAGACTCGGTTGGACCAGATAAATTTGATTGATGAGAAGAGGCTTGCGGCTATTTGTCATGGCCAGTTGTACCAGAAACGTATGATCAAGGCCTTCAACAAGAAAGTCAGGAGTCAGGCATATCAAATCGGTGATTTGGTTGTAAAATGCATCATCTTACCACAGAGTGACCCCAGGGGCAAGTGGACTCCCACTTATGAGGGACCATTTATAATCAAGAAAGTATTCTCCGGCGGAGCCATGTTGCTTACCACTATGGATGGCGAGGATTTCCCACACCCTATAAAGGCGGACATAGTCAAAAAGTACTTCGCTTAAAGAAAAGCTCGCTAAGTTGAAAACCTGAAAGGGCGACTTAGGCAAAAATGAGCGTCTCAGTGGATTGAAAACCTGAAAGGGCGATCCAGGCAAAAATTAGAGACTAAAAAATAATGATTATCCCGTTAGGCTGAAAACCTGAAAAGGCAGCCTAAGCAAAAGTTAGGGAATAAAGCATACGACTATGTCCCGTTTGGCTACCTACTCACCTTCAAGGTTCAACATATCAAAGGCACCAATCAGTCCAAACATTTTCTTCCAACAAGTGAGGGATGAGATACTCAAAGACAGATTGGCAATAGCAGAGTTGAAACTTGATTGGATTGTTTTCACATAGCTATTTTCCTTTATAAGTACTTTTCAAAGTTTTATGACAAATTCCTACTACTAGGATTTTTGTCCCCTTGTACTAATTAGCCTATTATGGCTCGCTTTCAAAATCAATACAGTTCATGCTCAAAATCAATGTTTTCACTTTTTCTATTTTGAACGCGTAAACGTCCCAATGATAATTTTGAATGCACATATGCATTTGAATATGATTGATGTTTATAAGAAAAACAAGAATAGCATTCAGGTAATGTCCCAATCATCTGGACGTCATCCCGAAACTAGTAACATGGGAATATCCCCCACAGAGCAATTTTCAAGGAGTTATCCCCGGATAAACAAGGTCCAATTAATTCCCCGACGGAGTATTTTATCACTGACACTGAGTACGAGCATCAAAAGAAACGCTTCCCCAACAGAGATATGTTTCTCAGCAGAATCCTCAATGAGATTTTTCTCTCCAACAAAATGATTCGAGAAGCCTTATTCCCCAGCAGGGTTGTTCAAGATCACTATCCCCAGAAGGTGTGGTCCTTCACGTCAAGGCTTAATCAAATAGTGCATCGGAGGATTACGCATATTTCTTATTCCCAGTCAGGGTGCATCAAAATCAGAACCTTCAAGTTACCTTCATCCCCAAGCGGTAATCAAAGATCCCTCAACAGAGCATCCTGGTCCGTAAGGAAGTTCCCCAGCTGAGTATATTCGAACAAGATAGCAAAGATCATCAACAGTCATAATATCATCGTTTCCGAAATAACAAGCAGGGATTTATTTTCCCAACCAGAAGTTTGATACGCTCTAAACTGCATAAGTCATGTCCATACGTCATACATCATACGCATATTCATACATAGCATATAATGTTTCATGACAAACGCATACATAGCATGTACGGTTCTCATTCAGGTTGAGAATCTCAACATATACATTACATACATCATGACATTGCATGTCACTAACTTGGTTTTTCAGGTGGACGAATATCCTCAGCAAGTTATTCTCAATCACATGCAGTATTCTCCTGGGTTTTGTTCGGACGAGCATTCCTCTCAGATATAATCAAACCAAAGATTCATTCTGGAGAGATCTCTCTTTCCAAACAACTTATCAACCCTAAACAAGCAAAGCAGATACGGTCTAATGGTGACTCATTCTGACGCTTCCGGGCTATACTACAGGCGAATAAACAACTTCAAATCCTTCAGATCTAATTCGATACCTTGGACGGTTCCTTAATGATCTACCTTCAGATCTAAGTCGATACCTTGGAAGGTTCCTTAATGATCTACCTCCAGATCTAAGTCGATACCTCAGACGGTTCCTTAAAGCAATCAATCTTCAAGATCTAAAAGCGGACACCTCAGACGGTTCCACAACGATCAACTTTCAAGATCTAAAAGCGGACACCTCAGACGGTTCCACAACGATCAACTTTCAAGATCTAAAAGCGGACACCTCAGACGGTTCCACAACGATCAACTTTCAAGATCTAAAAGCGGACACCTCAGACGGTTCCACAACGATCAACTTTCAAGATCTAAAAGCGGACACCTCAGACGGTTCCACAACGATCAACTTTCAAAATCTAAAGCGGACACCTCAGACGGTTCCATAATGATCAGCTTTCAAAGAGGTAACCTCGGACGGTTCCGTAACGGTCAACACAGAGGTTTAAATCCTTCATCAAAATATAATCAATGGATTCATTCTGATGAACAAACCATCAACACATTCGCTAGATGGCATCTGAAAGCCCGTCTCAGGTAATGTTTTGATCCGCCAACGACATTTCTCAGACCGCATTCAATGCAAATTCCAGCATCACTTCTGGTGGAGGTAAGTGCAAATTTCAGGGCATTTAAATATTCAATCATCTTCTACCTTCAGATTCCAATCGGTCTCTTCAGGTTTAAGAAGATTGAATAGGGGCAACTGTTGTACCCCAAAATTTGCCCGCATCTTTTTTCAAAGAGAAGGTAACGGACTTCTGTCTAAAATTTGGAGTTTCATATAATCTTGGATTTTATTTCATAAATATCCTGATTTTATGAATACTCAGTTTTTTAGAATATTCTTATACGGTATTTTGGTTCGCTGTTGAATTTATTCTTACACAAACGCCAAGTACTGTTTATCACTTCACACACGCTGTTTATTTGAGATTTATTTGTAGATAAATAGTACTGACGCAGTTGGTACAGAATTAAATTTTGCAGGCGCAGAGTCCGGGGATTCAGACTGTACTGGTAACAATTAAATTATTATTGTTTTTTGTTTCCCACTAATTTTTGTACTATATTATTGTTTTCAAATCTCTTTCTTTCAAATCAAATCCTAACTTTATTCCGTACATCTTTCTTTTCAAACCCTACCATACACTTTCTTTCAAAACCTACTATCATTCAAACTTTCTTTTTTTTTTTTGTACGGTATCACTTCATTCCCCAACGTCTCCATCCTTCTTTTCTCTCTATAAATACCCCTCATTTTTTCCATAAATTCTCACATCAAATTTCATTCACCTCCCAAATTTCTATCATACTATCTCATAATTATTTCCTCTTCATCCCCGGCAAAAAATGGCAAAGTGGGTGGATACGTTTTTTCTTATGGTCATCACTGTTTTTACGGTGATCATGTCTTTCTTCTGTCTGCATAATCCTGAGAAATGCGGACCTGGGATGCTTACACTTCCGTGCATCTATTTTCTGTTGTTTATAGCATGGGTCTTTAATCGTCATATTTAGAATTTGTCGTATCCTTCGCTTTCAAATAATGTACCGTTCATTATATTTGTCGTACTGTTCGCTATATTTTTATGAAATATTTGTACTGTCAGTATTAAATATTATACTATTTGTTATACCATCGTTTAATTATCGAGATAATATTATGTGTGTTTATTGCTAGTTAAATACTTATTTCTGTGCATTAAATCTTTTTTTAATTTTTATTATCAGTAATCTCGTTCGCGTACAGTATATTTTAATTATTTATTATGTTTGTGTTTTTCAAACAAATCATGTAAATAATTTTTCACCATTAACACAACAAAAACAAAAAGAAAAAATTAACTTTAACTGTTAAGTTTTCACTTTAACTGTTACGTTAATGCCCGGACAACCAGTTAACAGTCAAACCCGCTGACAGCACGATTCTCCGTGTTTTGTATCATCATTCAAATCAATATTTCACATTTCAAAATTCCAAGATTTTTGTTCTAGAAGTCTTCTAATAATCACATGATTAGCATAGACTCAACACTGCACAAAAATCAGGTACGCTTAACTGTCTCCTACACAAACAGTCCCTAACTAGGGTTTTTGTTTTTTTTCAGGAGAACAAGTTTTTTGAGACCTCAAATGCATTTCATGGATCTCCATATGTATCAAAGTACCACCAGACAAATTTTCAAACTTCGATTCGCTCGGACGCCAGTCAGCAGCTCAAACAGTCAACAGACGACCAGTTTGACCGAAAAGTCAACAGACAGTCAAAAATGCAATTTTTTGTCCACATCCATATTTTGTCAAAAGATTCATCATTTGATCAATGGTTGATCATAATTCATCAAGAAAAAGTCAGAAATCAACAAAACCCTAAGTTTCAAAATTAGGGTTTTCTCCTAAAAAGTCAATTGAACTTTGACCGGCCATAACTCTTTCCTCGTTCATCCAAAAAATCCCAACCAAAGCTTATTTTGAAGGAAATTCAATTATCTTTCAAATGAAATTGGTCCCATGGTCATTGGATTTACCATTTGGAAAATATGAGCTCAGACATTACAAGTCATTTTCAAAGTCAACAAAAAGTGGTTTTTTGTCAAAGCCCATAACATCAAGATAACTTCTCCAAATGCAAAAAAGCTTCCAAAGTAGCTTGTAGAGGACATCCTGAGGTTTCTAAAAAGTACAAGAACTCCTTCATATGATCAAAATTGAGGGATTTATGCCTTGTTCAAGTTGGCTATTTATTGGGAAAATGCATGAAACCAACATTGATCAAAATGGTTTTTTTTTCAAAAGAGGCCAAGCATTCATGATCCAAACATGTTTCTAATGATTTTAAAGGGCTCCCATGACCAACATTAGGCCCATGACATTTTTGTTTCTTTTTTAATTTAATTTTATTAGATTTAAAGTTAAATTAAAAAAGAAATGGTTCAATGTACAGCAGGCAAAGAGATGTACAACAAGCCTATAGCAAGAGGGGTGAAGAAAATTGAAGCCATGGCCAAAGAATTCAAAGCTTTTATATTAAAAAATTCAAAATTTCAAAAACAATCAATGCTTGTTAGCTTAAGATTTCAGCACCTCTATTGCTTATAAATAGCTTAGGACACTTCAGTAACAAAGGAGACACGAATTCAGAACCAAACATATGCTTGTATCACTCTTGTACCAACTTGAAAATTTCAAAGAAATTGAAAATTTGAATTTTTAGTTTGAGCTAGTTTCAGCTGCAAACAATTGTCCAAACACGATCCTCAAGTGATTCTGAAACTATTCCAATAGTTTCTTTCAATCAAAACACCTTGAACCAAGCCTCAAAAGCTCACGGTTTGTTCAAATCAAAACCTACCAAAATATAATTATACATGCATATTTAACACGATGTAAGCATATATTTGAGTTTGGTTTGCTCCTCTGATCGTTTCTGGATAGTTAATTAGAGTTTGGTCACGTATTCACGAAGATACCATTTTAGGGTTCTTGAGCTCTATTTTGGGGTTTTCGTTAGAGGCAAAATTAGACCAAACTAAGGCCATGGTTGTGATCAGTGAAACATTTGCAACGAAACCATGACCTCGCGCCAAATTTATTTCATGTCTAACCCCTATTCGTGTTGCACAGGTGTGGTAGATATAGGTCTTTTACAGCACCCTGTGAACGAGCGGTGTAAAAAGCCTATCTGATGAAGATGACGAGACGTGGCTCCTTCCTATTGGTAAAAGGGCGCGCGCGTTTTATTTTCTTTTAAATTTCTGATTCTATGCTTTGCAGGTCCTATTGTTACCATGCGCCTTCACTCCAATCACCATCAGATCAACTTGTCACTCAATCCAACGCCCATGACACGCTAGTTCATACCATGGACTCTTCCATCAGCCACTCATGATCCATATTTAATATATTTTATATTTTTCTATTTTATTTAATTTTCTTTGCAAAATTATTTTAAAATAGTTTTAAAAATCAGAAAAATATGCAAAAAATATTTTTAGGGTAATAAAATATTGTATTAATTTTTGACACAAAAATATTTTATTTTTCGTAATAATTAAAATATTTTGTTTAATTAATCAATATATATTCATATATTTCCCTTTTGATTATTTTAACCTATCAAAAAATCAGAAAAAAAATATTTTCTTTTTATTAAATTAAGTTTATATATTATAAACTAATTTTGTACATATTTAGAATATTTTTCTCTTTAAGTTTAATTTATGTGTATAATTATATGTTAATTAACTTAATAATCTCCAAAACAAATCTTAAAAATCCCAAAAAAATTAATTTTATTTTAAAATTAATTAACAAACAATTTAGACATATTTTAGACTTAATTTTTTAGGTTTAAACTTTATTTCTAATTCTTAACCTTTTAATTAAATTAATTATGCATTAATTTTAATTAAAATCAACCATCCAAAAATCAAAATATATTTTCCCTTTATCTTATTGCAATTTAAATTCATAGATAAGTTTATAGGTTGTCAAATTCATGTAAATAGCGTAGTTTACATTTCTCGCACAATCGATGTAATAGCGTAGATTTACTTTCCGCATTTTACATTCCCGCACTTTAATTTTTGTACATATAAAACTGCGTGTATGGCAAGAATAATAACTGAAGCGCTAGATCACTAATTTCAAAGATAACATATCTGAAAATAAAATACAATCACACTTGCACCTCTTAGGGTAATCCCTCTGTTACTCTTTTCAAAATCAATTCTACTGTTTCAAATACAATTCAAATTTCTTCTGTACCCAGTCAAGGAAAGTTTTCTAAAGAAATAGAACCTTATAAACTTGGGGTATACCTCCTAATTGCTTGCTCAATCAAAAATAACAAAAGCTTTTCCACATCACTGTTTTTCAAAACAAACTTTCAAAAAACTACACTTTGTATATATCCAAACAAGGATCATTACGAAGTTAAAAATCTTTTTTTCAAACCATCAAAATATCTTTCGAAAGATAAACACTTTGTATACATCCGCACAAGGTTCATTACAAAGTTAACTCTCTACAAAATATTTAAAACCACATACAAGCATTTCAAAGCAAGACAAACAATTCAAACAAGTGAGCTAAGCAATTAAGAGCCCATGGATAACCATGGATACAAAGGGGTGCTAACACCTTCCCTTTGTATAACCTACCCCCGAACCCAAAATATCTTTAAGGTCTTTTTCTGTTTCTTTTATAAAACTTTCCTTAATTGGATAAAATAAAAGTCGGTGGCGACTCTCTGATTTTCACAATTCAAAAATAAAAAGAAGAGTCAGTTCGCATCCCACAAAAAACCGAGGACGACAGTGATCCTCCACTTTCAGAAGTGTTCCAGGTGCTTGGATCACTTCTAATGAACCTCCCTGAGATGTTAGAAAGCTTACTTTCAAATGAAGAGCTTTGGTTTGAAGAATTCGATTCTTCTTGCCAAAGAGCCTAAGAAAACAATAAGCAAGAGGGAGAGAAGGAGAAAGTAAGAATTGAAGTTGCTTTGGTGTGATCAATACTGAGGAGAGCACTTCTATTTATAAGCAAATGATCTGAAGTAGTAGAGAGTGAAGTAAGCTTGGATGAGGTCATAACTTTTGAAACTTAGTAGTGAAGAAATGTGAAATATCCAAGTGCAATGATGGATTCTTTGATACCACTCCCTAGCCCTCGGTTTTGATTGATCTTGGGGGACAAATCTGATGCAAAGATGTGTTCCAATTGGTTGGGAAGAGATTCCTTTGATGATTCACTCATTTGTCATAAATTCCCAAATGTAATCATTACATAATCACATGTCTTTGTTTTTGGGAATATGCTTCAATCTTTATGCAATGATGAAAATAAATACATGGCATCTCTACTGATGTATTATGTGTCATGTAGCATCAATTGGTAGAGGCATTTGCACAAAATTAGCAATAGGTAAAAATTTGGTCATGGCTTAAACAACTTCAAATGCCCAACTTTGAACGTGCATAACTTTTTGCTCAAAATGAATTTGGAGATGGTTGAGCATAATTTGGAAATCCTTTGGTATATAATTCAATTCATTAGTTTGGTGTTTCTTCAAAATCATTTGGGAAGTTTGTGAAAATTGGCCCTGAAGTTGGAAGATAAACTAGGTTTTTCCACATAGAAAATTTTTTAAGTCTTGATGACTTTGGCTTCTTGATTCCATAACTCTTAAATGATTTATTTTTTGCCAAAAGTTCCCCCTTGAAGAGTTGTTTGTTTTTTTAAGATCTACAATTTTCATGTTGAGAGAATTTTGAGTGTGTAGGCAAAATTTTGAGTTCCCAAAACGCCCTTGAAAAACTCTAATTTTGACTTTTGTTGACTTTTAGATTCTTGATTGATTTTCTTTGGCCAAATGACTTCAATAATCATATGTTGATGATATTGATCTTTAAAAGTCCATGGCTGACCAAATTTCTCAAAAGTCAAAGTCAATCTTGTACAGTTGACTTTTTCCAAATGAAGTGCAGTCTTGGATTTTTGTGATGAATCAAGCCTTCCTCCTTAAATGAATGAAGTGAATGGATTATATTGAAGTATTAGAGGTCTTTGAATCATGGTTTGAGTTGTGGGGCCATGTTCTGATTAAAAGTCAACTGTCTAGAAGAACTAGGTCAAAATCCTAATTTTGTTGTCCAGATGAATCTGAGAATTGTTGATCTTGAATTGAAGTATATTTTGCTTTAGACATTGATGATGGAAGCATTTGAAGGAATTTGAGATGTGTGAACCATGTTTTGAAGCTTGAATCTCTTCCCAGATGAAATCTTGATTGCAGTCTCTGAGGATCTCAAAACCCTAATCTGGTTGCACTGATGAACTGGAGGCTCAATGCCTTGAGGTTGGAGATCATGTTGAGATGGATGAAACATCTTAACCTCTATGATTGTGTTGAGGATCATGTTGACCATTGATTGATCATTTGCCTGAATCTCATAAACTGAAAACCCTAATAGAATACCTAGTGAATAGGTGATTGCTCTGGGTATCTGTATTGATCTGACTGGGAGATGTGAAATGCCAGATGATGTGACATCTTAGGGGGGTCAAAAGTAACGTATGACACCCACTTGTGTCTTTTGTAATCCTTCCTTTTTCTTTTAATATATCTTTGGTTTATAAAAAAAAAAAAAAATTAATTTCCTTACGTATGGTTTGTAATAGATTTAATCCATATTATGGAAATAATTTTTAATATCAATTAAATGAAACTTTATTTGAAATAATCTTTGACTTAAAAATTAAATTGACTATAGATGTGTTTTTCAATCTAGTTTTTTATATTTGTTTGTTGTTTTATTATAAAGAGTTGTTTTTATAACATTTTTTTAGAAAAATAAAAACAACAAACTCACTCATTCTAATTATATTTAACAAAAAAAAAATTATAAATTAACGAACTTTTTATTTGAAATAAAAAAAGTTTTATAGTTTTACATCAAAAATAGTTTATTATTTAGAAATTGTTTCCGCTGTAAGGTCACAAATAACACTTGGATCAAGTGTTTTTCTTTTAAACTTTTTCTCATCTTTTCTCATTATTTTTTTCTGTTTTTTGTTATTTTATATTGGAGAGCTGCACACAGATAGAGGGATTCAATTCCTCTTTTCACTCACAAAATTCTTCAGTAAATGGGATAGATATTCTGTAATATGACATTAATACTAAAAATAAAAAACAATAATGAAATAATGAGAAAATAAACGTGTGATCATCACAAAAACTATTATGAATCTTATTTTTGAAACAATATCTTAACTATTTTAAAATAATTTTTAAACATAATCAATAATTTTTAAATCTGTTATGAAATTGGTATAAAAATACATGATCTCTCAAATTTTTATTATTAATTTAAATTTTTTAGTTATTTAATTATTACAACCTTTCAGATTTAGATATTACGTGCTTCCTTTTTCTCTCGGTCACTCACATTGATATAATATAATTCAGAAAATTTAATATATCAGATTTGTTTTAAATAATATAATTTACACAAAATAAAAATTTGTGACATTTTTCTTTATTTTTCCATAGATTTATATTATAAATATAAATTTGTTAAATACTTAGTAAATTATATATATAATTTTTTTCTGAACGCGTGATTCAATGTCAATCAAATGATGTTTGTGGAATTCAAATGTTTGTGGTAAAAAATAATAGCATGAATTTTTAGTTCCTGTGCATGTTAAGATGGTAAATTTTGATTAAAATATTACTTTTTATATATTTAGAATATAAAGTTAATTTAATTAATTTTGTTTAATTTTTTTTATTTGATATTAATTAACTCATTTCATCCATTAATTTTTGTTCATAAATATCAATTCTAAATTAAATTTTCTTAATTTAAATTTTAAAAAAAATAAAATATGAGATATTTTTTTATTGATAATCCTTAGTCTAATCGGTCTCGCTTATCTAGACTTTTTATTTATTTATTGAATACATGTGTAAGAATGATAAAAGAGATATATAAGTATAGAGAGGACCAATGACATGTATGTAAGGAACTCGTTTGAAAATTTTATTAAATAAAAGAAAGAAGTTTGTTTGAAATTTAAATAAATTTGAATTTTGTAATTTGAAATTTTAAGAGAATTTAAATGTTTTAATTGAATTTTTTAATCATAAAAAATTGTTTAGATAGCGTATTATAATTCACCATAGTTAATTTTCTAGTAAAAAGTGAATAAATATTTTTTTAAGTTTTGACATTTTAAGGTTTTGTAAGGGAAGAGAGGGGTTTTTAAAAAAAAAAAAAAAAAAGAAGGATAGAGAAGTAATTGAAGAATTTCAATTGAGCAACACAAAATTTTATTAATTTGAAAAATATTAAAATTTATATTGAAAAAGAATGTTATAGCACTTATGTAAATTCGTCACATATATTTTATAATTTTATAATATTTTAAAAATTAAAAATATAGTAATAATAACATTCACTTATTATTTTATACCAAAATTCATTTTTATAATATGTAAAAGAATTTTTTTTTTAAATTTCTTCTCTCCCCTTGCCTTCTAAATTCACAAACAAATCTAAGTAAGTGTTGGCAACTTATATATAAACATCTTGAAGTTAGTCTACTTTCAAAATTTATTACCAATTATTTATGAAAATCACGCACTAAACTTTTTTAACAATTTTTCTTCAAATAATATTTTGAACGGTTCAATAATTTTATAATGTTTTAATCATACAAATAAAATTGTAAAGTTGTTTAAAGGTACGTTATTTGTGTTATAAAACTTAAATATAGAGAGTTAAGAGGTTGAAAGGCACCATTTAGGTGAAGGAAAAGCTGAATATAGTTTCTATTTTATAGAGTAGGTGAGGAGAAATTGTATGGAGCTTTTAACCTGAAATGAGGTTGAATAACAATGTCCTTTGAATTATTCATTTTCCAAAATTTGGAACACAATTTTAAATGTAATGTAGTAGGCCTTTTATGGGTGTAATAGATGTTTATTAAAGAAATTTTGACGAAAAACTAAGTTGATTGATAATCTTAAATTTAATAAACTAAATTTCTATTTTAAAAATTTGTGTCCAAAATTATCCAACCATTACAAATTGTTTTAGAATATGATAGGATAAGACATATTGCAAACTTGAAGTATATCTTGTAATTTAATTTTTAATCTAAATTAGTAGTAATTTTTAGGATACATTTGATTTGAAATATTGGAAAGAACATATAAAGTATAAGACAATACAACAATTTTTTGTATTCTATTTTGTTTGATGATAATGCACTAAACTATTTTTGTAACTGTATTTTGTTCAGGGTCGGCCCTGGGCCAGGGCAAACAGACCCACCGCCCAGGGCCTCAAAAAAAATAGGAGCCTCAACTGAGGTTGTGGTTAAGAAATTATAATACTAAATAAATAATATATACGTATGTTAGCGAAATTATTTCAGAACATGTGCTTGTGCTTCAGCGGTATTACCATAACTCTATAGAGAGGTAATCACTAACTTAGTTAATTATACCTCAAATTAACATTTTAATTATAAAATAATGTATATAATTAAAATTTATAATGAGATTTAAAATCAAATTTTATTTTTGTAACTTTTATAATTAACTGTTATTTTTGTCATACAATTAATTTATTTACTATCACTTGTGCTTTGATTTATTATTTTTTTATCATAGAAATAAAATTCTTATCACTCAGGTAAACCTACGTATTAGGGACAATGCATGATTTACGCCTACTTTTACATTTTCTAGTCATATAATTTGGTTTTCCACAATTAAAGCAAGAGAAAACGTCACTTTTATTTCCTTGAGATGGTGGATGTTGCCTAAAAATTGGAACAATTTAGGCACTTAAAAGATTTTCATTCTTAATGTTTAATTGCTATGTATTTTTAGTGTAAAACATTTTACACTATCAATGCATCACAACCACTCAATTATTTTACTTAAAAATAAATTAAAATAGATTAATGGTGTGAAATTTCTTTATTATGAATGAGTAAAACGTTAGTTTTTTTGTTAGGGGTCTATTTTTTTTATTGCTCGAGGCCTCTAAAAAGTCGGGACCGACCCTGATTTTGTTTGACATGCTGTCATGAATTCAAATGAAATTAGTAAGTATCCAGGTGTCACAATAGAATTGGTTTATGAGAAAGTTGGGGGTAGTGAAAGAAAATAGATAGGTGTCAAGCGATCCACGTAGTGAGGGATTAAGGAGGAGCATGAGAGGCCTAATTCCTAATCGAAAATATCCCTAGATGCCATGTTGGACTGCTTCATTAGTGACCTGAAGCTCGACATACAGTGTGAAGTCATAACTCAAATCCCTCGTTCCCTTTCACGAGCCTTAGCCCTAGCCATGTTGTTTGTAGAAAAGTATAGCCCAAAAAACTCGATCCATTCCATACCCATAATTCTCCCATTTCGTCCGACCCAGCCCAATTATATGACTCGTGTGATCTATCCCTTTTGCTAGAGCTGTCAAAATGGGCTACCCGACTCTAAACGGGCCAGCCCATGCGGGCCTCGGGCTTTTCAGGGCCGGGCTCAAAAAGCCCATTTTTAAATGGGCTCCATTTTTACTATCCAGGTTCGGCCCTGTCTGGGCTGCGGGCTACCCGGCCCTAAATGGGCCTCGGCCCTAAACGGGCCTATTTTTTAAAAAATAAAATTTTCTCCTTATTTTTCTAATAACCATACAATTGCATGCAATAATACTTTTATTTATATATATATATATATATATATATATATATATATATATATATATATATATATATATATATATATATATATATATATATATTAATTTTCATATCTAAAATTACAATTTCTTAATAATCTATATAAGTTACAATTAAAATGTAAAACAACATATTAACTTAATTTCAACTATTCAAAATACATCAGAAATTATATTTAATTTTGCACACATATTAAATAACTTGTTCCAACAAATTTTAAGATATAAATATTCATGACAATTATAACTTTATAACAATTATAACAACAAACTATTATAAAATTTTATAACAATTATAATTAGATTGATGGGATATTATTTTGTAGCAAATTGTTATATATATGATTCGTACTATATCCTACCCTAAAAAATTACATCATAACTTTTTAAATCTCATTTCAACCTTATTTTTAATTAGAATACATCATGGTGTCTTTTCTATACTATCTACATAATTATATTAGGATGAAACCTTTTAGTTTGAAACTAAGTCAAACTATAAACTTTTGTTTGATATTTATACCTTTATAATACCAAGAAAAAATTAAAATACATAATACGCAAATTGTTTATAGCATACCTTTATGAATTAGGAAAGGATAATTTCTAGTTATATTAAAAAAAAACGGGCTGGTCGGCTACCCATGGCCCATACGGGTCGGCCCATATTTTTTAGGGCTTTTTAGGGCCGGGCTTAAAAAGGCCCATATGTAAATGGGCTCGAAAAATAAGGCCCAAGCCCTAATTATTTTCGGGCCTGATGGGCCGGCCCATGGGCTTCGGCCCATTTTGACAGCTCTACCTTTTGCTAACAATCCCAAACACTTGTCCTAATTTTCCAACCTCCCGTCCCTTAAACATCAACAGTATCACGCCGATAGAATGCAACTCCAGCGAGCAAAAGGGCTTTGTTACTATTGTGATGCCTAATTTTCCATCTCCCACAAGTTTCCAACAAAAACCTCTATAGCATCGCGAGGTATCGTTTTTGCGTAGCCAAACTGACGCATGACGCGCTCTGGAAGATAACATATAATGATGGTCGAGCTGGAAGTCAACCATCCAGAATACAGTGTTATCTCATCAAAGGGAACCGTCTCCCGGTGCTCTGCATAACAGTTATAACGTACATCCTCAGCAGCCATGCGATCAAGTCCGCGCCTGTAAGGATCCGGCACCTGGTTCCCTCTGCGGGCGCTGAATTTACTGGCACGCGGCATGAGCTCAATGTAGGTAGGCACCTCTCACCAGCCAATAATGTTTGGCAAGTGCTGTAGTATCCAAGCCTGAAAAAAAACACGGTTATTTTAATTTACTATCACAAATATATAATAAGTAGAAGGAAATAAGATTGTTACCACTAAAAGGGTACAGCTGCCTGCCACTGTCCTTGCCTTCCACAGGAATTCCTCTTCGAGTCTATAGTAATTGTACGCCAGTACAGTCACTCCCCAGTTGTACTCATGGATATGTGATGTATTTGATAAGTACGTCAGGTAGACGACGTCTGTGTACAACGAGCTCGTGTCCACAAAGAGCTGAGTGCCTATCAAATATAGGAAGTAACATCTCAGCGCCCGCTCTCTGTGTATATCCGCCTCCACCTCGTCGCCAGCAGCCTGATGTGCCGCAAGAAGCTCCGCATCATATAACCTCTACAAGGTGTGAAACCTCACATGCGTCCCGCGGGTCCTCTCCACCTCCTTAAGTGCGTCATCCGGATCGCACCCTAGCTCACCAGTAAGCATCTTCATTGCTTCCTTCTTTGTCAGCCTACCGTGACCAAGAAGGGTACCCTTCATAGGTAGATGCAGGAGGCATGCCACATCAGTAAGAGTGATGGTAATCTCACCATGAGGAATGTGAAATGAGGAAGTCTCTGAATGTCATCTCTCTGCAAATGCCATCAGCATCTCATTATGTATTGTCGTGTAGCCCACCTGACAGAGGTCCCTCAGGCCAGAAGCTGCTAGTACATCCTGGAACCACGGCTGGTTAGGTTGCGCAAGAGCCGCAATCTTCCGACCGTGGTTGTAGAACCTCTGCGGATCCTATCCTGATATTTTTTTTAAAAAAAAAAAGACGATTATTAATAAGCAAATTCAGAAATAGAAGAACAAAATAAAGTAATTAACAAAGAAAATTTACCTCTCCATCCCAGATACGCCTGGCTGCATGATCGTCATACCCTGTCAAAAGGGATGCGTCTATAGGATCCCCCGGGTACCAGATAGGCTCTGGCACCGGCTCATCCTCGTGTCCCTCCGAAGGTGGCTCAGCATATCCTGCATCAGCCGTCACTGGCACAGTCACAGGAGTAGAAGTAGAAAAAATTCCCCGACAACGTCTGCAGGGGGTGGCATCTATTAGAAACCCTCAGCATCATCTCGGGGCCTCTATGGTGTAGCAGTAGACGGGAAAGACCCCTCTAGTGGAACTGACGTAGACAGCCCCTCGATTGGGACAAATGAAGAAGGTTCGACTGGAACGACGTCTCCATCAGTGATCTGAGATACTACACGCGCCCGTTCACGCCGCACGGATGCGTGCTGTACAGTCCTCCCATGTATAATAATAGTAATATGAATTTGAATTTAGTGATATTCATAACAAACACGAGATGAAATTAAAACAAAATATAAAGATAGAAAATTCATGAGTCATGACTTAATCACGCTAGTCTCCATCTCGTTAGATGAAGTGATTTCTTAACATGTTCTTTGATGATTTTTGGACAAACAAAAATTAGTCTTAGTAACATGCTTAAATCTGACCGACATACTGTTTAAATATATCGGTCTCCCAATTTCATGTTGAGCAAATAGAGAAAATTTTGTTCTTAAATCATTATCATTGTCAAGTTTAAAATTGTTTCGGGAAAGACATCCATCTAAATTGAAATATAGACAACAATAATCAATATGAACCTCTATGCTAGTATCATCATATTTAAGATCATTCGGTCTTTCTTTCAACTTAAAAGTTGATTTCCATCATTAAAATAGACTACAATTAGGTTAATATTCATTTTGAGTATAATCTTTAAGAAAAATTCATAATTTTAGTATGCAAATTATCCGTGCATTCTAAACCTTGCAGATTATTATCATGCAATTTAAACGGTACAAACTATATTACCAATGTGACCTAGACAGTACAAACGTGCGGTTTAGACCAAATAATTTTTCGATTTTTTAATTAAAAATCCAAATATACAAATCTACATGTACACTTAAACAAAAATATTAATCCTGATTGATCGTCCTTGATGAACTATGGACGATTCCGATATGCAATTTATAAATAATGTACTTCTGAACATATACTGTAGAAACAATTGAGTTTGACATTTGAAGGTTGACTTCTTAAGAATTTGACAAAATGAGAGAAAAGAAAAAGGCCGAGAGGTTATGTGTGATTTAAAAATAATGTATTTCCAGATGGGTTCTGAGTAGGTATACGGATAGGTATGTGTGATGCGGAGAGGGTTAAACTTGAGAAGTAGAAAGACTTTTGAGAACATAAATGGGGAGAAGTTTTCTAAATTAAGCTGGTCAAATATAATTGTATGTCGACTTTAAGAAAGAGATCACAGGACCGACTAGCAAAGTAACCATAATAAATGCACTCATAAGTGAAAACTGAAAGCAAATTGAAAGTTATGTATGTAGTAACACCAGCAAGGACAAACTGGAACCATAGAAAGACTAAAGTATATATGTACACAATGAAGTTGAATGAAGCAATAATACGAGTAGTGTAACCTTTCTCCTTTTTCCCTCCAATTTTTCTTTCCCTAGCAATACTTACAACTTAACACAAGACTATCCAGCGACAAAAAAGACCATGTCAGAATCAACACCGAGAAACTTCTCTTCTACAGTATGTCATAATCCCAACAATTCCATCTTCATTCTAACAAAGTTCGTGTCCTTATCATCCTTGGCTTCAACAACCAGAGATGAAAAAACGTTAGTCAGTGACTATTTTTTGAAGAACTAAACTACCTGGTACTCACGCTACCATTTAGCTTAGATTCTGCTCTGACATACGTGAGACCTCGAGAAACAGGTGCAGAAATACTACTGTTATTTAAAGTTGCACCATTGTCTGATGACGTGCCTCCGCCTTGGACACCCCGCTTCCATTGCAAGCTCCTGGCACCAAATTTAATTGGGGGCCTAGGTCTAAATGCCCCAGCAATGCCTGTTGGAATGGGAGATCTGAGAAAACTTGCAGAAGGATATGGAGGTCTCTTAACTCCGCGAAGACATGGTACAGCTGGAGCATAATCTTGATGTTGTGCAGTACTTTTCCTCACAACCTGTAACAAGATTGATAGCAGAGCAGTTCAGTCACTGATTTTATTCGCTAGTGGAATAAGTCAATTTACTATCCGAACAACCATTTATTAGCTAAAATAGAACACATGTGGCTGATGAACACAATTTTAAAATTGCATTATAAACATGAGGTAGGTAAAACTATACTGCACACATTAGGAGTCATGTCCTGCGGTGGGGTCGGATCAGATCAAGCCATTAACATATATGTTTTTTATCATATGTCATAGGAAGGAACTCGGACCTTATCTACATACTTTGCAACCTTGTTTCTTTTATCATGTAGTTTTTTTAAACAACTTTATTATGGAGTTTCAACTTGCATAATTTTTATGTTAATTGGTTTTATTTAAAGTCATTTTATTTTCCATAGTCTTATGAGTTAAGTCTATAAACCCTTCACAAGTCCACAACATAGACTCTCGAGTCTGACAACCTTGGTACTGATTACTGTTCAGATTATAGTTGGCGTACGTGTGGGGATTTATAAAGCCCTTAACAAGGTAATAACCCAAGATACTGATTCTAGATGTTGGCTCCATGATTCCCAATAATTTTCTAAGTTGGATTTAAAATCTAGCTATCACCGAAATCTGATGTTGGACAATCAGATTGATTATTCAGCAATGCCATTTGGCACTACTGATGTTCCATCGACAATTCAAGCAGCAATGAATGATGATTATATTGGCCTTACAAATGTTCTACCAACATTTCAAACATCTTTTACTGAAAAAGGATAATTATAAACAACGAGTTCTTCATGAAAACTCACCTACATTTCAAACACGATTTATTGTGTATATATATATATATATATATATATATATATATATATATATATATATATATATATATATATATATATATATATATATATATACCATTCAAATGCAAGAGCACATGTTAGTGACGCAATGAAAAGCTTATCAGTATCATATTGCAACTATCTAATCAATTTAAAGAGATACAAACTATAGAGGAAAACCAAACATGAATAATTATGAGGAAAGCCTCCAGATAACTAAAGTACTACGCAGACATCAATACCTTAAGAATACGTGACATGAAGGAAGTCCCATCCAATGATAATGCATTATCTGCTGCTTCTTTATGCATGAACTCCACATAAACTGCACTGCTTCAAAAAAAGTGAAATGATATAGAGAGAAATACCGAAATCTTGAACATAGTCATAAACACATAAACATATAATGTGCAAGAACATCTGAAACTTCTTACCCTTTTGGCTGCCCTGTTATTGAATCAGTAACTATAACAGCTTTTAGTACTTCCCCAAATTTATTAAAATGCCGACATATGGCATCTTTGGTAGCAGCAAAATGAACCTGAGAAGATCAATATGCAACTTCAGAAAGTGAACAAGTTCTATTCCTGCCTAACCCCAAAGTGCCTACCCAACCCATAACAAAGGAGCATGAGTTATTACATTGCTGGCAAAAATGGTTCGAGAATCAGCATCAAATAACGGACAACTGGCGGCACTTGAACCTGAGAACATAAAAGCTCAAGAAAATGATGCAACTTTAGATAAATAAATTAGAAATGACAAATCTATTATGTAGTGATAAAATAACAGAAAAGTTAGTAATATTTGTGTCCTACACCAAAAATATATTTTCCACAGTCCTACGGTAAGCAGGGAGCTTTGATGCAAAAGAAATTTAGAACATACCGGTGCCGGGAGTTGATGGCTGTGCCTTCTGAGTCTCTTTCAGCAAATTCAAAGTAGGTTTCACCTGTTAACGCCATAAGCTAACACCATCAATGAAAATGAGCTAAAAGAAACTCCAAGTGTCATTAGACTGTATACAAGTAAAACAACTCACTTTTCCATTGTCAACTTTCAGCGTTTTAGCATTCTCATTCACCATTCTCAGGCCAGATCTTGGAGCTCCAATTCCACTGTTTAAAGTTTTATAACCAGATAATTCTGCAACCTCTCTTGGTTTCTGGTATTGAGCTGGAACTGGTGGATTCCAAGCATTTACATTAACAGAAATATTCACTATCTTGGAAGTGTTGGGTGCAGCAGCAGATTGCTCCTGGTTTCTATTCTTTTTTAGAAGCATTCTATTGTTGTCATTTTTTGCTACATTATAGTGCACCATCAGTGAATCCTCGCCCCTCTTTCCACCAGAAGAACTCAACTGAGAAACTCTACCCACCCTATTATCTGTGAAATTAACATCATCAAACCCTTCATTGTCTGAAGAAGAATTGGAAGAAAACCCAGTTTCATGTTCCAACATTGTCATATTTGCAGCATACTGATCACCATAGTCTTTTTCTTTATGATACAGTAATGGGCTTTGCTCCTGATATTGGTTATCTTCAAGTTGCAAGTTACCATATGATGGGTACATGTCACAACCAATCCGATCAAATACACTTCTTGAGGGTTGTAACTTTACAACATCTTCAGCAGCTTCTTCCACGGCCTTAAACAATGTCGCCATGGGGTTTGCCACTCTGGAAATAGTCTGCATCCTGTGAGGATGTTCAACCATAGATGACTCAACAGAGGATGAAGAAACTACAGAACGGAGACGCTTTAAAGAGGGCTCCACTGATGAGCCCAAATTAGATGGCCTGGAAGTAGCCACTGCATCTCGCACTGCAAACTGAAGCAGCCGTCGAGGAGCATCAACAGTTACTTGTGAAACCGAATCCCTCTGCCAAAGGTACTTGGTAAGCTAGACGCTTGAAAGCATAAAATCAAGATGTATTACTCATTTATACAATAACAAAAATGGACAAAGAAGTTAAGTTAACAAGGAAAATAGAACTGTACTAAAATTCTATTCAAATAGCCTGCAATTTAATCACTCGTCATTGAATCTAAAAGAACATGAGTACAGATAAACAATAAGTGATGGGGCTAATTTATTTATTCAAGACACCTCCAAAATGCAAGGAGTGTCCAAATCAAGTGAAAATAAAACCATTAAAGGAAATATTGTTTTAAATTTGTTGCATAAACAAGTCACTTCTAGCATACATGATAAACTCATTATTAGTGTTGAAATTTTACTAGAAGAACTAGGATATAAAATGTCTAAGAATGATATCATTAGTGGTTCAAACCTTAGTCTTCTGCTCTTCAAAAGCACAACCTCTTTTCCTTTGAACAGGTGGTGCAGGAGATGGTGGCCGTGGCCTTGGAGCACGGTTAACTTTAGATTGGACTTTTTTGTCTAAATGCATACAGTCAACCACAAAGCTCTGCAGGGGTGGTGCTTCAGCTTCTCTACACACTAACCCTTTCCAATCTCTGTTACGGCGACTTCTAGACTTTACTCTTTCTGATTTTGAATTCAAATTCTGAAAACCATCATCTCCGGCTTGGACCTTTGATATAAGCTTGCTTTTGGGAGCTTCATCCTGCAATCCTATAGATTCTACATATAAATCTATATTCAAAGCCAAATGATCCCACAGCCTGTTAACAAGAATCATGATTGTAACTTGTAAGTACTACATTGCTAGCAGTCACATCAAATTTACTGGTATCCATCAAACAGGGGCTAAACAGAAGTTACCAGGATACAAAAGAATCACTGTCCTCCCCCAAAAAAACATTCAACTTATTCTTTGCATGATCTTTGCCCCTACCATTCCTCAGTAACACAATAACATAATCCTGCCAGTGCATTAAGTGAACTTCAATTTTCATTTGTAATAACAAATAGTTTACATCAATAAAGCCAATTCTTTCATATGGAAACTGTAAAATTCCACAGTAATCTATCTTTACCCAGCCAACAAATACCACATATACAGTATTAAAAAATTAAACGAACGGGAGAAAGGTCATACTCATTCAACTAAGTCTAACATGTACCACAAATGAAATGAAAGAATGAAGAACCTTCAATTAAAAATTGGACACTTTATTTACTCGCATAGCTAAAATTTGATACACAACTAGGTGGTCACATTTTCATTGTTACACTAGCAAGGCTGGTGATTATTGACATGATGTGTTCTACAAGATAAAAAGAGTTTGTATTACTCATTTATTCTTCTCCTTCATGACTATAGAACAAGGTTTATAAAATTTATCCTTTGAATAAAACACAAGAATCCAACTGCATCATAGAGTGGTACATTTCAAAAGTACCGTTCAAGTGTAGGGGGGCACATAAACTTCCTCAAGCATAGGGATTCTATCATGATGATGGTGGTGATTCAGAATACAGGTTAAAACAGTATAGAAACCCTTCAACTATAAAAGCACATCATAACTAAGTACTTTATCATAAATTTCACAGTTGGTCCAATAAAAGAACCAATTATGAACTATATCAATATTTCTATGATATTTCAGACAACCACCCAACCTCAAAAGAAACAGCAATACCAACAGTACGTAATATAACCCAAATCATCATCCGTGACCAAGTTGAATCAACTTCATCAAGCATGACACTAATTGTTCTTAACTTCACAACTACTTTCTTGAAAGTCAAGCAGAGAGAGTACCAGCACAATGATAAAAAAAAACTAAAAACTTCTCATTTAATCAATTTATGAAAAGAGTTCTATATCTTCTGAAACCATAAACAGCTAGTGTTTTCAACTGTGTAGGGAATCATTTTAATAAATAAAAAATGCATCTGGAATGTCGATAGCATATTTTCCCAATATGAATCTTTGTTTATCCACATATAACGTTCTGTTCTTCTTAATGTAGATTATATACTCATGAATCTGTAATTTCAAGTGTCAAATTCAATCTGACTGAAACAAATATACTCCGTCCTAAAGTTACCTACATATTTTCAAAACAGGTTGACGATACTATTATCATTTTCGTATTACACATTTTAGACCATGTTTCATGAAGCTCAATATACATGAAGTTCATGAACACATGTCAGACAAAAAAGTAATCCAAATATATCCTCATCAAGAATCCATCTGAAAGTAAAACATCAGCAGGGAGGGGCATGCAGATGAAATATTTTAACAAATGTCAAAAAGTAATTAGCCTGCATTCTGCAAAACTCAGATGAATTACAAATGATAGCCTCGACTTTTAAGTTTTAATGCTTTAAGAAAAAAGATATATGTGTATTCAACAAAAATTAAAATAGATTGTATATAAAAAAATAAAAATAAAAAGTGACCTTGAGGATTGAAAGAATATATGAATTAAATTACTCGTGAGGAAAAACCTGAACTAGATGAATCTATGTTGCACTTCTACTCGTGAGAAAAAACCTGAACTAGATGAATCCCTATTGCACTTCTAAACTAATAACCCCCGAGATTTCAGTTTCATCAAATTCAAATCTTATCATCATACAAATAAATGGAGACAATCATTAATGTAGATAAAGCAAGCCCACTCTATTTTGGTCATGTTTTAACGGGGGCTTCTTAAGTCCTACCAGGCACCAGGCTACTACCATGCAATTCACTGCATAGATACGTTAAATCTGGAAGGAAACAATGACTAAGATTCATTTTAGAGAAGAAAAGAACATTAAGTCATATTCGGTTTCTATTTCGATTTTAGGATTCCATTCCTGTTTTTACATAATTTCTATCTCTAAAGTTTTGTACATAAAACAATTAACATAAATTTTTAATGATTATATGTTTTAGTGTATTCTCTATAAATCTTCTATAACAACATATCAAAAGCAGAATTATTACCTACACTCAAATCCAACAATGGTTGTAGTGACATCGTCTCCTAACCATGTATGCTATTATAGGGAAAGAAAACCGTTACAACAATTAGTAAAATGCATGATCCATACGTAGTTCATATAGATAATGCAACCTATGAAGATTCAATCCATATACATTGTCAATATAAATGTGTATTTCACCATCAATCAATCAATCACAAATTCACAATACTAGTTAACTTCAAAAATATATGACTATAATCACAATATATCAAAATTACCCTAGCAATGTATCAGAATCAAACTCATTCATGCAACACACAACATTCTAACAACACATAAGAATCCACATTGTAATAAATAGTGTGATTGAACTCGTACCACGAGTGTTTCGTCAGTGTAATTCCCCATCAACTCCTTCAGTTTCTCGTTCAATTTTTCCCTCAGAACCGTCACTCCCTCGGCGGTGAAATTGGCCTTGAACGTCCTGACATCGGAACGATCTATGCTCCCCATCTCGATCGCAAACAAATACGGTTAACCGGTGAAAAAATGGAAAGAAACCCTAAATTCAGCACTTCGATGGTTTTTCGTAGCGAAAACGAAATGGTATTGAAGCGAGAATGCGAAAGAGAAGGTAACGATTGTGAGTGGAATTTTGCGAGAAAGTGATGGAGAATGGTGAGGATGAAAAATCAAACCCTCCTGAAGAGAGGAGGGAAGTGATGAACAAACAGAGACCGGTTGAAGAATAGAGAACCTAATATACGCTCCGTTTCTTGTTGAACCCTACTGTAGTACCACAAGCATTGCGCTGCACGCGATTCTGGCTAAATAGGAATATTTTATTAATATGTCATTTTCTCATAAGGATGTCATTATTCACTAGTATCCAATATCCATTCAACTATAAATTCTTCCTATTTTATTTATTTTATTTTAAGATTGAATATACATGTGGTCCTAAATATATCAACACTAATTTTCGATTTAGACTTGGCCCCTAGAAAAAAAAATTCAGTTACCAATACATGTTTAATTGTATATATTTGCAAAGGAGTTCTATATATTAATGTTGTATTCTTTTTCAATAATATATATATATATATATATATATATATTTAATTTTATTAATATATTATTTAATAATTTATTAATGTATTATTTAATAATTTTATTAATCTATTATTTAATAAATTTAATAATTATTAATGTATTGTTTAATAATTTTATTAATGTATTATTTAATAAATTTAATAATTATTAATGTATTGTTTAACAATTTTATTAATGTATTGTTTAATTTTATTAATGTATTATTTAATAATTTATTAATGTACTATTTAATAATTTTATTAATGTATTGTTTAATTTTATTAATGTATTATTTAATAATTTATTAACCTGTAATTTATTAATATATTATTTAATAATTTTATTAATGTATTATTTAATAATTTTATTAATATATTATTTAATTTTATTAATGTATTATTTAATAATTTATTAATGTATTATTTAATAATTTTATTAACGTATTGTTTAATTTTATTAATATATTATTTAATAATTTATTAACCTGTAATTTATTAATGTATTATTTATTAATTTTATTAATGTATTATTTAATAATTTTATTAATGTATTGTTTAATTTTATTAATGTATTATTTAATAATTTATTAACCTGTATTATTTTAATAAGTTTAATTTTATTAATGTATTATTTAATAATTTATTAATGTATTATTTAATAATTTTATTAATGTATTGTTTAATTTTAATAATGTATTATCTAATAATTTATTAATGTATTATTTAATAATTTTATTAACGTATTATTTAATAAATTTATTAGATTATTTATTTAATAAATTATTAAATATATATATATATATATATATATATATATATATATATATATATATATATATATATATATATATAAATGGGTAATGCTAACGAGTGCCCCCGGGGCACTGGTTAAGAGATTAAAAAGGTAAGTTGAACATTGTTTAATAAAGTAAAAAAAAAATTTTACCAAAAATATATGTATTAAATGCATTGAAGATATAAATTATTAACTTTTTTAAAGAAGATTGGGTGTATTTAGTGCATTGAATTTAAAATATCTTCTTAATTTGGAATGCTTAACCAGTGCCCCTGGGGCACTCGTTAGCATGACCCATATAAATTATTAAATATTTTAATAGATTAATAACATTTTAATAAATTATTTATTTAATAGATTATTAAATAATACATTAATAAAATTAAACATATATATTATTGAAAAAGAATGGAACATTAATATATAGAAATCCTTTGCAAATATATACAACTAAACATAGGGGTGTTCGCGGTGCGGTTTGGTTCGGTTTTGAACATAAAAGTCATCCTAACCGCGAGATAAAAATGCATGCGGTTCGGTTTGGTTCGGTTGATTTTTAAAAAGTCATCCAAACCAAACCAAACCAAACTAATGCGGTTAGATCGGTTCGGTGGACCGCGGTTTACACTATAAAATAAAATTGTACTAAAATAAAAGGAAAAAAAGAAAGTAATTCAATGTCAATATAATATATAATATTATACCATACAAAAGAAATTATATTACAAGAACAATTATATTACAAGAACAGTAGAGAACTAAAAATATATTATAAATGAAATATATATATTAGATAGTAGAGAATTACATATATATGTAGCTCAATAAAATACAAAAACTAAGTGGATTATGCCAAAACTTAAGTTAATAAATTAATTATTAAAATTCAAAACGTGTGTGCAATTAGATTTGGAAAGATGATAAATTAATTATTAAAATTTAAAACTTAAGTTAAATATGCGGTTTGGTTTGGTTTGGTTCGGTTTTGTGAAATAAAAACCGCAAACCAAACCGAACCGCGCGGTTTAGTCCAAAAATCATCCAAAATCATCCAAACCAAATGCGGTTTTTTGCGGTTTCGGTTTGGATTGGTTCGATTTGCGGTTTTGCTTTTGGATTGGTTCGGATACGATCACCCCTAACTAAACATGCATGGTTTGGTGGTAAGCTGACAGCGTTGTTGCCCTTGTGAGCTGGATTCGAATCCTAGATTTTGTAAAAAATTTTTTAATTTGCACTTTTTCCAAGCTTTCCAAAGACAACCACGTCATGCGCCCAGTCAGCCAAACATGGAAGTTATGCGCCCAGTCAGCAAGATTCTCCACGCCCAGTCAGCCAAACATGGAATAGGGAGTGTCTGAAAACAAAATCTTTTTTTCTAAGGGGCGGAGACTAAATTTTTTTTTAATAGGGGGAAAATCAAAACACGCTACTATTGCAGGGGGGTGAAATCTATTTAACCCTTTTTTTTAATTAACACAATCATGTCTTCTTCATCCAAATTAAGACTAACTCTTTTTTTTAAAATGAATGGAAGAAATCAGAAGCAAGGAGAGGGTTTATATATTGTCCGCAGAGTTTGGTCATTGGTCCGCGTTTTGGGTTGAATCATAAATCTAGGCCTAAAACACGTGATTCCCAAGATTCTAGGAGTAAATCTAGGAATTATGGGAGGTTGCTCGGAATTAGTCATTAGTCGGGCAGACAGGTGTTCCTGATCGATGCGCTAGTCCGTCGAGCAGAGGTCGTTCCTCTCGCCAATAGGAGAGCAAGGTGTGTGCCTTGTTGCTGACGTGGATGCTAATCTGGTCGATTGAGGTGTGCTCGACGTAAGGGGGAGCAAGCCCGACGACAGCTAGGGGAAATGGTGCTTTTACTACCCTCAGGTGATTGGGCCAAGATTATTGCCCTAAAATATTTTGAGCATAACTCGAACTCACTGATATAAATATTATTTAATTTTATATTTGATCATAATCTACTATAAATTTGCAAATATACTATTATTTTAAAATATTTATTTAATTTAAAAATTAAGGGCCTTACACTAAGCATCATAAAAAATTCTAAAATTTTAAATTACAAAATACATCAAAGTTAAACCAATTAGAGAAAATGAGAATGCAAGTATACGATGGATAGATGGAATAGCTCAACTAATGTGTGCAAATTGAGTTAAATTGATGTAAATTATTAGTCAATGGTTTAATTCCTAACCAAAGCATGTATTTATATATGTATTAATGTAAACAAACTGCTAATATTTATAAATCAACAACTTAAAAAATATAAATCAAGAGATAATTTTTATGGGTTAACAAGTATTATTATTATTATTTAACTATAGGTTAAAAAAATCTCAAATAAACTCAAATTTAAATGGTCAGGTCCCTTTATGGTGAAAGTTGTATTGCTACATGGAGAAGTAGAATTGCATGATCTAGGAAGTAATACAACTTTCAAGGAAAATGGACAAGGGATAAAGCTCTCTCGTGAAAAAGAAATTGCATAAAATAAAGAATCCATGGAAATGAATGGTTGTTAGGGGGCACTCAAGACGTAAAACTAATGACGTTAAATGGGCTCTTGATGGGAGACAATTCATCAAAATTGGATTTTTTTTTTTTTAGTTTCATATTATTTATAGTTCTTTTATAATATTGTGAGTTATAGATAAAATGAATTATAACATGAAAGCAAATTGGTAGTGAGGTTGGAAAATGGTTAGGGAAATGTTTGGAAATTGCTAAGAAAAATGGGTTGCATGTAATAAACAGTGTTATATTACCTAAACAACGTGACACTGCTTTTACATATTGGTAATTGCATTGTTCTAATAATATATCAGGTGTAACACCCCATATTTTCTAATTTTAATTTAATCGGAAATTAAATTATTATTTAGAATTATTTAGTATTTTTGTTGAGCTATTTGGAGGAATTATGGAATATTAGTCTTTGGGCCAAGTGTGATATTTAGTAATGAGGGAGTGTTAAGTTGTTGAGCCAATTTCTAAATTATGTTATGTTTTCATAAAACAAGGAAATAAGAGGAAATTGAAAAATAGAAGAGGAAAACCTAAGAGGGAGAGAAGAAGAACTCATGGGCAAGACAATTTTTCGTATTCATGGTACAGTCCTCACAAAATAAGTCATAACTTTCTGCTTGTAGCTCCAAATCAGGTAATTCTTAAAGATTCGGATTCTACACGAAATTTCCTTCGATTTGATATATTAATTTGTGTCAGGGAAGTTCTTTATGAGGGAGACAAGTAGGGATGGCAAGCAAACTCAAATCTGCGGGGCCCACCCGCATCCGAACCCGAGTCAACGGGTGAAAACCCGAGTTGACTGGATTTGGATTCGGGTGTCACCCGATATTTCGAGTGCGGGTTTGGGTACTGTGAAACCCGCACCCTAAATCACACTCGTTTATATATATATATATATATATATATATATATATATATATATATTTTATGGAAAGGTGTAGAAAAAATGTATTTTATATATTTTCATGCGGGTTCGGGTTTGGGTGAAAAAACCCGAATCCAATGGGTGTGGGCGTGGGTGTTAATTCGTCACCCGATCAGTCTTTGGGTTCGGGTGTCACCCGATATTTCGGGTGCGGGTTTGGTAGTGTGAAACCCGCACCCGACCCGTTGCCATCCCTAGAGATAAGCGAGTTTGAAGATTGGAGATTCTTGCTGAATTTGAGGAAAAATGGCTTACGGGTTTGATGGAGAAGAAGGGGAAAAGTCAAGATTCTTGGCTAAGGTAAGGGGGGACTTTTCCGATTAACATCTATTATCGGATTATGGATAATAAGACTGATATAGGTATATTATTTCATGTCGATTGAGTCGTATGATAGAGTTTGGGTTTGGGGATGTTTGTTGATAATGATTTGTTTTGATGAAATTGCATAAATTGTTGGTTAATAATGTGTTGTTTTGATGTATGATGATGTATGACGACGCAATTGATGACTATTTTTCTGTAAATGATGTTTAGAATCGATTTTGGACTTAGGATGTGTGAATTCGCAGGTATGTCACAGACTTGAGAATCTGCAGAATCGCACGTCCGCTAAGCGGGGCTATGCTCGCTAAGCGGATGCTGATTGTTTTCAAAAAAATAAAAGGGCTCGCTAAGCGGAGGTCCTAACGTGGTTCGCCTCTGTGATGCTTCGCTTGAAGCGGGGTAATGTAATTTTGATACCATAAGCGCGCTAGTGGCCGCTAAGCGGACCTTGGAGAGCAGAAAATTATTAGAACTCGGAAATAACGTATCTTTTGAACCGTTGGCCTGTTTTGAGTGTCGTTTTGAGAATGATGAACCTTATGAAATAACCTGTGTGTTTAAATGATGAAATGAGGTGTAAATTTCAATTATTTTGAATCATGATTTTATTGCTTGATGAATGATGTATTGTGCATGTATGTGATGAGATGTAATAATACATGTTATGTTTGAAGCAATAATCATGCGATGATTTATTGGTTGTATGATGATGACGATTGGATGGTATTTGAATTATGTTAATATATATAAACATGCTTTGATGATGATGATGGATTGAGTATTAGATGATGTTACTCATAGACTTGACGATGGTATAAGTATGTTTCATATATGTTTGTATCCATTCATAATAATATGTTGAGGGCTGAATCCAGATGATGTTGTGGATTCAGTGAAGGGCATAATTCCCATTGTGTGGAATTTGTGCTGGCAGGGCATTATCTTGATGATGTTGGATCGGTCGGTGGGTTATTCCCATTGATGATGTTGGTACCACATGCATAGTGTTAATTGCATTCATATGCATGATTTTTATAACATGATTGGATGCTTTTCCAGTGTTATGATTTTGATGATGTGTTGGTTGTTGTGATGATAAAACTTGTCTTAATATCTGAATATAATATAATTGGGTGAATAATGTAAATATGATGTGTTGTTATTTATGACTCAATAACATTTGTTAATTGTGAATGAGACTCACCCTTACTGTTGACATTTTCAGATTGGCGAGTAGCGGCTTTTAGCTTTGGTGAGGATAGCTCATAGGCCAGTTTGTTTAAGTATAGCGTCGGTGTCATACTCTGATATTGTAACACTGGGGAATGCTAGTTTAGAGTCTATGATGATACTCTATTCTGTTGTTATTGTATTAATTTTGTGGGATATTGCATAGATGATGTTATGTTTATCCGTATGATGAATATTCTGCTGTGTAGAAACATGATTTTATTAAATCGATGATTGTTCATTAGTGAAGCATGACAAGTGAGTTATAATAAATTGTTTTATTAAATTGTGGCACCCTTGTTTTCATGTTTACTCTGAAATTTTTATATAAATGCCGCGGGGTTTAGAAGGGTGTTACATCTGGCACATATGTTTGAAGGTAGAGAAAACACAAGAAATGGGGGTTGAATTGGGTTTTCAAACTTTTCCCTTTAGAAATACTATTCATTCAAAATAAACAATAACGGGTGTGATGAAGATAAAAATGACACATTCATGTTATCCAGTATCACCTTAGAGAAGGTTAATCCTGTCCACCCGCCAAGGTGATTTTTCTTTAGAAAATAACTTAATCCACTATCATTAAAATGATTACAAATGCACGGGCTAATTGTCGATGACTAACAACCAAAGCAATGATCAAGTACTAGTGATCTCTTAAGAATTCTGACCCACCTGGTCCCTAAGAGTTATAACGATCATTGACTCCTTAAGGATTCTAACCCAACTGGTCCCTTAGAGGAGATTTCTCCACAATGACAAAAAGTCAAAGTCTTCTTGAGTCTACTAAGACTAGTCACTCAAGGAGCAAACAATTTTCAGTTGCTTGATGGTTTGTGTTTACACGATTTCTTCTTACAAGCTGATTACATAAATGTTAAGTACAGGAAAAAATAACACAAAAGTGTTGAGCAAGCTATGAGCAACAACTCCTTGCTTTTACATAATTTTACAGAGATGTATTTGATAGGTATTTAGGTAGCATCTTATTATGTTATTCTTTCTTCTTCTTCTTTCTTTTAATTTTTTATCCCTTTTTCTGTTTGGCTTCAACTTTCATAAATTAAGCATCAGCTTCCGCTTCGCTGGAGTATTTGAGCTTCAGCACCTTTTTCTTCTAAAATCCTTGATATTTATTTTAAGCCTTCAAAAGAGACGTTGATAGGATAAAAAGGACCTTTCCAATATCAACGATTACTTTCCAACTGATAGTTTCAAGTGTAGATGTTTGATAGTACGACACGTTACTTCCTATGCCTGTAGCTTGCAGCTTTATCATGAAAATATGGAAGACAACTTCTGAATAGTACAAACGTCTTTGTAATAGTGGATTTGTTAAGCATACTGTTGTACTGCAATCTTCTTAAGAAATTTTCTTGATCTTATCTTCAAATTATGTACTTCTGATATGAAGTAATGAGCTTGGAAGAGATCAACTTCTTATCTTCGTTCTTCTTCTGATTTTTATGATGAGTAGTTGAGAAACTACTTTGTTATGATAGCATGAGAACATAAGAGTCATTAGAAACAGAACCTTGTCTTTCAGAGGTGGTAGCAACAACTTTTCAGAAATACAACAAAGACTTCCTATATGAGACTGAAGTATATTTGGAAGATATATAAGATATTTTATTTGAAAGATGAGAAAGAATCCAGATGAAGTTTCGTGCAATAGTGTCAGAGTCTTTCGGAATTAGAACAATATTTTCATATATATATATATATATATATATATATATATATATATATATATATATATATATATATATATATATATATATATATATATATATATATATATATATATATCAACTTTTTTTTCTAAAGAACAAGTCTAAATATATGAACTTTGAGTCGTGACAACTTATCTGTATTTCTGATGTCTGATATCCATATTTCCAATTTTGACCTTTATCAGTTATAATTTAACTATGTCATCAGAGTTAGAAGCAACAACTCTTCTGACGAACACATCTTGACTTCTGATCTTTTGAAGCAAAAGCTTGTATCTGATGAAATTTTGTTTTCTGATCTTAGAGCAACATCTTCTAACAAACTTATTTCTTCTGCAGACACTTGAAACTTCTGAAGCATCAGTTTATTGAGAAGTACACAGGAGACCCTCTTTCTAGTTAACATTTAGTATTCTTCAGAACTACTGATGTTTCTTTAGAAGTGGGTGTGAATAATCTTGCTGACGTGCCAAGCATATTTTTGATGATTCTTTAGACAACAGTCTTGAATCAATAAGAGCTTCTGATCTGCACACTCAAGAAACCATTAGAGACAAAATTGTTTACATATAAAATATATGTGTTGTTATCATCAAAACTCAGAGATTTAGTGCAGAACCAAATCTTATTCAAACAATGCTCGTTATAGAGTCGTTGTAAAGAAATATTTGAAAATGGGAGCTCGACTCACTCAATGTGACTGTAATGTGATTTACTCTGCCTCTGTATAAAGGGTTTTGCATTCTTTTGTTTTTCATACCATTACTTACTAAAAACCATTAATTCTTTAAGAAAGTCCATAAACCCAACAATCAATGGCAGGAAAGGATGTCATGAAAGATATAAAAGTGAGGAAAGGTGAGAAGAATTTGATAATGAAATCAACATCAATATACAAAGCTTTAATTTGCTTCCACCATTATACAAATGTTACTTTCCATATCTGGTGTAATTATGGCGTTTCGCACTGATATTCATCTTTACCTTTCGTTTTTCTTATTGCGTATTCCAACCTAAATGTTTTCTAAGATTTTATTTCCTTATCACTTGTTTTACTCCTAACTTTAATTTTACTTATCACTAGTGCCTTTTAATTCTATTTTATATTTCTTTTAATATTGTCACCATTTATTATTTGTTCCAGTTTTATATTTCTGAAAGTTTATAAATAGTATTCAAAATCAAATTTGTAACTACTTCCCATTTAAATTTCTTGAATTTTAAGATTTGATGTTTCTAAAAAATTTATATCCTTTACACTCTTAATGATAAATAAGAGTTTGATTGTGCAAGAAATCAAGTACCAGATGTGAATGCTTAAAGATTAATAGAAATTTAAAAAGACGGTAAGAAGTATAACACAACCACATATGTAAAAAAAACTAAGACTTCATCCTCACCAAAAACCTCTTTCCTTTCTTCCCGGTTGACCGTAGGGGTGTTCAAAATCGAACTAACCCAATAGAAAACTGTAAAACCGAACCGAACCAAATTGAAACCGCAAAGAACCACATTTGGTTCGGATGTGTTTGAGTCATTTTATAATAGAACAACACGGTTCGATTCGATTTGCAGTTTGTATTTTGCAAACCAAACCGCATTATGTTACATAATCTCACTAACTAATATATATTTCTTTAATTTTTTAGAGAAATCAACTAGCATTATGTGAATATTTTATTATATTCTTTGTATGATATTTATTTTAATTTAGATATCCTCAAACAAACAAAATATCATTAATTTATAAATACTATTTTGACAAAATATATTTTATCGTATTCTTTGTATAATATTTATTTATGAATGAAATTTTCTGTAAATCATTCTTTAGACCTAAGATAAAATTGTAAGACACATTTTTATGTATGAATCAAATTATAAACTTATTTTGACAATTAAAATTTTTTTTATGATGATGTATGAACGATTAAACACAAAATTATATTTTCCTCTATATGTGTATGTATGACACAATATATTTTTTAAAAAAAAACCGAATCAACCCAAACCTTAATAGTTTGGTTTGGTTTGGTTTTATTTTTTGAAAGTCAATTGAACCAAACCGAACCGCGCATTTTTTCTCTTGCGGTTCGGATGATTTTTAGCGTCAAAATCACCCAAACCGCACCGCGAACACCCCTAGTTGACCGCACTCACAATGGCGTAAGTATCAATTATCTTTATCCTCGCCTCGGAGGCGGGCACCTCATTGGGTCCGAATCCTTCTTCATAGCCAAGCCATTGAAACCAGAAATGCATGGCTCCCTTCATCGCTGCCTCATAAGAAGAGTAAAGGTGTGGTTTGGTGCGGTAGGAAATGATGTCCTGGAAGAAATGATATGAAGACCAATACTTCATAAATGTGCCCTTGTATAAGCTGAAAAACTAAGTAGAAGAGTAGCAAAAAGTGAGATGGGCATCTAACGTGTGAGGCCTTACCAGCAATAAGCGCTCCACAAAATCGCCTCAATCATGGGTGAAGTGATCGAATCAAGGGTCGTCCATGTGAGAGATAATGAGCCCTTGGTTACACTAGTCGTCCCGAGAAGTGCATACTAAATAAAATATATTGAAGAATAATCTAATGGAGGGCTTCCAGGACTTATGCTCAACACATAGCTGGAATACCCTCATGTAGGGTCGGGACCTCAAATGAAGTTGAGAAGGAGCAACTTTTAAATGTTTTCAGGATGACCACTTCAAAGTCGAAGAAAGGCACTCACAGTCCTATCTTGTGAACAGGAACTCATAAAATGGAATCACATAGTCGTCAAAGGAACTGCATATCCTCTTCTCTAGACTCATACGAAGAACCGACTAGTCCTGAGGATCTTCGACCATGATACTAATAACCTTTATTGTTGTTTCAGTATTTAGGATAGACAGGGTGCGAACCACCTCGGCCTCTTCCCAATCATACTTCACTGCGTCGACAGACTCCACTACCGTCAATCCTTTATGGTCTAAATGGTCGAGCTTAGAATGCTTGTCGGGCGTGATCTAAGACACTTCATCTGACCAATCTTGGAGATCGAGTTGGGCCTTCACTTCATAGTCGTTGGGTTCACAATTATTTGTTCTCATGTAAAGCTGGATGAAATTTTAGCGCATTCTTTCATCCGATGTTTGGATTGTATTTCCTTATCGCTTAAGACGAGAGGGGGCATAGGGACTTCGATACAATTCATCTCTTTACCGACACTTGATAAAAGGACTTCTAATGAATCAGACAAAGAAGCTTTGTATTCCAGGAAGTTCCCATATGCCATTTCTAAATCATAATCATCATATAAAGGTATGCCTTATGGTTATAAGCGATCATGGACAAGAGGAGGATATGAGAATCAGGGAATGCCCCCATTCTCGCGGCAGAAGAAGTTTCGCTCTCAAAATCACTCGCTAGATTAACAGTAATATCACTTATCCTAACCAAAGAACATAACACGTTGAAAGATAAAAGTTAAGTTAAGGAGGATACCTGGTTGTGTGAGATTGAGGAAACTGAGTAGATGGGGAGAGGCAAAACCTCTGATCAAGGTACGACAATCATTTTAATTAATGCTCTCAAGAATGAAGAAACAAAGGTGTGTACTAAAACAGGGATTATGAAACAAACTTGAAAGCCAAGGATTGTGAAAAGTTTCCATAACGCTCAGCTCCTCTTATTTATAGGCGAAGACGGTTGAATAACCCAAATCAGAGAAGGAGACTGATTATGATATCAAGGAATGGATTCCTCCTTGAGAATACATGCAAACTCGCGTGCACAATAAGTTGTGTCGTGCCTTAACTTGTCGTATCAACACATGTGTCAAAAGAAGGCGGTGAAATGTTTCAATTATAGAAATGCATTTAATGCACTTGTTCCTCACTATTTTTTTCAAGTGACTTCAAATGTTTTAGTTCTAGCTCACGTCGAACAACGTCTTGGAGGCCGGCCTAATCGCTAAAGGCTTCTTCAGCTCACTCAGTGCGCGATAAAGCCTTGGGGGCAATTGTTCTAGACCGACCAAAAACCCATATTACTAAAGTTATTTTCACCTCAAATTCGCTCCACTCGACCCAAGGTATAAAGTCAGTATACACATGAAACAAGATATATTCTTTGATCTTAGCTTTTTATTATACTCATATTAAATCTTAAACTCACTTGATCGTCATAGTGTTAACCATGCAGATCCATCATGCGTTGCTGTAACGGAGATCAGCAGGTTGAAGATATCCAATTCACCAACAATAATTATATTCAAGTAAACCTTAATTCAATTGGTAGAACCAATTAAACTATAAATGAAGTGTTTCATTGGTTGAATCTCTAATCTAACTTTTTAAACATTACAATAATAATTCCATTATATACACGTAACTGTTATAAAACTAACTAAAATAATAAAGATCAAAGAGAGGTAGAGAAGAGAAAAGCAATATTGTATTATCTTCTTCCAAAAGTACCATTTACATTGCAATATGATCCATATTTATAGTACATGACCAATGACAACCATTAACTCAAGGAATACACAAAGGTTAGGAACTTAAATTACAGGAGTTAAGGAATATAGAAAGATTGGGGAAAATGAACATCCATATCTATTTACTATTATTCATAACACTCCCCCTTGGATGTTCATTGAGGATATGCCTCGTTAAAACCTTACTAGAGAAAACCCAGTGGGAAAAATTCTAGTGAAGGAAAAAGAGTACAATATCCTTTAAATGTGAATTGCCTCGTTAAAAACCTTACCAGGAAAACCCAGTGGGACAAAACCATGGTGAAGGGAAAAAGAGTGCAAAACATATGTATTTCTCCCCCTCATGCAGACATTTACATGTGAGACGATATTATTTGTAGTAGTTGCTTAAAATTTCTTCTTGGAAGTGATTTCATGGAGTGCTAATAGTTATGCAGGATTTGATGAAGTTGTTGCCATGAGTTGTTTGATAGATCGCCATGAAATGGTTGTACCATCACATGTAAACAAATAACCTCTTTTAGATCTACCCTTGTGAGAATCTGACAAGTAACCAGCATCTCTAAGATAACGAAGTATATGTTTGACTCCGTTCAAATGTCTTCATGTAGACGAATAATTGTATCTTCGTAATAGATTGACCACAAACGATATATCGAGACGTGTATAATTAGCAAGATACATTAGTGCTCCAATTGCACTAAGATATGGTACTTAAGAACCAAACAATTTTTGTAATCATTTTCTTGAGGCCTGAAAGGATCTTTCTCTACATCTAATGATCTAACAATCATTGAAGTAGACAACGAATGAGATTTGTCCATATAGAAGTGTTTCAACACTTTTCTATATAATCTTCCTGATGTACAAATATTCCATTGTCCAAATTCTCAATTTGTAAGGCTAGACATAATTTTTGTTTTTCCTAGGTCCTTCATCTCAAACTCTTTCTTTAAGGAATTTATAGCTTTTGGAAGCTCTTCAAGAGTTCCAATAATATGTATGTCATTCACATAGATAACTAGTATTGCAAATTCTTTTCCACATCATTTTATGAAAATACAAGTACAAATTTAATTATTTGTATATTCATCATTTAGTAAATATTCACTGAGGCAATTATACCACATGCATCCAAATTCTTTCAGCTCATACAGAGACTTGTTCAATTTGATGTAGTAGTTTTCTCGAGATCCATAATTACGTGCCTCTGGTATATTGAATCCTTCAGGGATTTTCAGGTAAATGTCACTATTAAGTGAATCATATAAATAAGATGTCATAACATTCACCATGTTCAAATTAAGCCCTTCATGTGCTACAAGGCTAATTAAATATCCAAAACCGATTGAATCCACTACAGGTGGATATGTTGTATCAAAATCAATCTTAGGTCTTTGTGAAAATCATTGAGCAATAAATCAAACTTTATATCATTCTTATTTTTGTTTTTCACAAAAACTCATTTATATCACATTAGTTTCACACCTTGAGGTGTTCGGACTACAGGTCCAATAGTGAGTTACTTGTAAAGTGAGTTTAATTCTTCTTCAATTGAATATATTTATTTTGGCCAATTCTCACTTAGTCTATAATCTTTAATAGACTTTGACTCATGATCCTCGTTATCATTGATCACTTTTAGCGCTATATTGTATACAAAGACATTGTCAATATTGACTTTATTTGGTTATCTCAATTTCGATTCCATTCCATTTCATCCATGACATAATTTATCGAGATCTCTTTATTTCATATTTCAAGTACTTGATTTGTTCTTCTGGAACTGAAAATTAAATTAGGTCACAGTGCTCTTAGCATTTTCATATCCTCACTTGGGTCATCTTTAGTTTCTTTTCTTAGTAGAGAAATTTTAACATTGGAACCGACTTTCATACCATGCTTCAGGCGCAGCTACAACTCATTTGCAATATTATATTATCCAATAGGAAATCCACTTTGAGTGGAGTATTATCAGCTGATAATTTATTTCATAGACTTTGCAAATGAATAATATTTTGAACTTTTGGTTCATATTAATTTGTACGAGGATCAAGACAACAATGTATTTTAAATTGTTCATTTGAACTTCTTGTTCATGATTTCAGCTGTTCATTTCCCCCCCCCCCCCCCCCCCCCCCCCCCTAATATTGAGAAAATTAATTTATCAAGTGATAATCAGCCTACTAGGCTGCAATCAAGTATTTGATTATTTTCTCAAATTATATCCTCAAAATTGAGAGTCATATTAATTATATTTTTCCAATATTCTTTCATGACTCATCTTAATGTATTATATTGGAGCAATTGGAATATACACAACACATCCAAATGTTCACTAAGATGAGAAATACTAAATAAATTAGGGAGGACTAATACATAGTATCTTGTTGGCTTAATGCGGATAAATATCTTAATATCATAGTTTGGGTGTTTCAAATATATAATTTAGAATTGATGATCTCATAAGTATCAACCATATAATTAACTTTAGACGTCTAAAGAATGGATCTTCCGGTCCATTTTCTTTTTATGAACATATATTACATGATATTCATTATTAATTTTAATAATATATGTGATACTTATACAAGAATTTTTATAAAATTCAGAAAACAAGAGATCTTAGTCTAATTAGTGAGAAAATAATTTCACAAACTTCTAGTTGTGAGTAGAGACATAGGCATGATATTTTAGTCGATGCAACAATTAATGTCATAAAAATGCAATTTCTCAAATTTTTATTTTCCTTTAGAAACACACAAATATTGACTGGATTGAATAAACTTTTGGTTCTTCAATACAAATTATTCGCATCATATTATATCCGAGATGACCCAATCGATTTTATCAACGACACATCTAAGTCTAATTTGTAAACTACTGGTTTACAGTGATATGTGCTTCAATTGTACTAATATAAGTGTAGTACAAGCTCGGGGGAAAAAAACGGTAGCTTTTCTATTACACATTTTCTGTCCAAATTGTGTTGTGTAATACAAAGATATTTGATACCTCCAATATAAGTCAAAACCAATATAATAGTATCTTCGTATTAAACACTTTAATCAAACACATTCATATGAACATATTATCATATAATTATCAAACAATTACCCCTTATAAAATTAAACATATTTAATCATACAGTATTATATCACTAAAATTATATCATCATATAATTAATTTGATTTACTATCCTTCAGGGATGGATAAGTTCTTCAAGAACTATACAAATAATTTATTTTTCTATCCTTCAGGAATGCTTGATAAGTTCTTCAAGAACTATATGAAAAATTTGTTATAAACAATAATCTAAAAAATATATAACCATCCTTCTGGGATGCGTTAAAATTATTTGTGTCATTTTTCTGGAATGACAATCTTTTTATGAGCATATTACAAATTATGAATTTTTTGATCGATACAAAAAAAATTATGAGATCCTTCTGGGATTCAATAATATTATAGATGGACCCTTTTAAAGGTGATTGAACGTTGAATTCTTCTGGAATTCATGCATTATTAATAAACACAATAATAGATTAAAATCAATCTTTGATCAATAATTTGGAGATAGTTTAATATTAATCTTTAGTTCTACGAATATCACATCACAAACTATTTCCATAAACAACGGTCAAGAAAAATTATTCTTTGTGCAATCCTTCAGAGAGGTTAAAGAGATCTAATATTATTGTACAAGGTAAATCAATTTCTCTACAAAATATATTAAAAAAAAAAACATATTTATATGAAGGAAAAAATAGTAACAAAAACATGAATTGTATTATATTGGTTCAAATATATTAAGATTAGAAAAATAACGTAGAACCTGGCTATATCATCACTCGCGTTGTAGAGTATCGTGCTGATAACGTGTTATAAGACTAACTAAAATAATAAAGATCAAAGAGAGGTAGAGAAGAGAAAAGCAATATTGTATTATCTTCTTCCAAAAGTACCATTTACATTGCAATATGATCCATATTTATAGTACATGACCAATGACAACCATTAACTCAAGGAATACACAAAGGTTAGGAACTTAAATTATAGGAGTTAAGGAATATAGAAAGATTGGGGAAAATAAACATCCATATCTATTTACTATATACACATCTTTGCATAATGTCATGAAATGCCCTTGAATTTGTCTTCCATATTGCCATTTCATCCCTTATAGAATTCGTACACGAACGCATAAAGGAGTAGTGACGGGGCAATAAGCGTGTGAATTACCCGTGTGAGCCACCAAAAGGTTGAAAAGGACTTAGAGAAGACATCGTGGTCATATTGGGCGGCCGACCCCTCTTTCTTTGATGTCACTACACACCATTTTTTCTCCCATTGGTTTTCCCATTTTGCCCTTCTTTCCTTTTCGAGACAACAACTTAAACATAAAGAAAAGTTAATATTTTATTTAAATGCAACTGGCTAGAGAATATTATTTTTTTCATGCAAAAGATATTATTTAAAATTATTAAAAGTAATTATATTTTCTTGAAGTGAAATAAATTGATTTTGATATGTACTCCATGAAATTAATTTAAGTCGACAAAGTCCACAAATTGCAATGTGCTCTGTTGGCTTTTGCCTGATATAGCATGATTGACCTTGCAACTTGTCAACCACGGGTTATTGCTATCGTCAGCTACTAGTATCATTATTATTCACCGAAATAAAATCTATATTATATTTTAAAAGAAGAGTTTGTTAAAAATATAATAACATCAATATTGTATTTGTAAGTATAATACATCCTCTGTTTTTAATTTTAAAATTTATTTAACTTATTTTAATAGTGTACTCCTCTCAACATCTAAATATATATTTAATTCAAATTTTAATTTATTATATATTAATATTTTTTCAGTTGTTTAAGACTTTAGAAAATGCTTTTAATTTATTTAAATTTTCCGGTGTCTGATCTGTTAATATGATGAGACAATTTATACGATATTTGTACTACTCTGAGAGCTCGTTTAATGCGCAGGATAAGAGACATGATAGAATATCTGTATCATATCCTATTTTAATCCAGTGTTTGCTGACACAACAGGACAACATGACATGATAAGTTAATCCTTAAACTTATTCTATCATGCCTCACTAGTTCAAATTGTTATCCTGAATATGAGCTGAGTTAGAATCCGGTAGAATAGGATAAGAAAATGATTTATTAATTTACCCATATAAAATATAATTTAAAATAAAAAATTAAATACAACAAAATATAAATAAAATTAATTTGATATTAAATTAAAAATATTAATAATTAATTTAATAAAATAAAAAATTAGAACATTTAAAAATAAAATAATTATTAAAATTTTATAAATATGAATATCGATTTTATTTTTTATCAAATTAAATATATGTTCTTGCAAGGATAATCTTGTCATTTACATACTTTATAGTGTCAATGAATTTTTTTAATTTATAATTTTTTTTTACCAATTTATAAATTTTAAAATATTTTATAAAATAATTTTTAAAAAATATAATTGTTTTACAAGGATATATATATATATATATATATATATATATATATATATATATATATATATATATATATATATATATATATATATATATATATATATATATATATTATTTGAAATTATTTACTCAATAGTATCAATTAGTTTTTTTTAATTATTGAAAAATAATATTTTTTTACCAATTTATTAATTTTAAAATATTTTACAAAATAATTTAGAAAAAATATGTTATTTTACAAGCGTGTGTGTATGTATATAGAAAATTATTAACCAACCCCATAAATCTCTTACACATCATAGGATTTTACATTTTTGCCCCCAGCTTCCGTAGATGGATCTCCGGAAGTACCTCATATTTTGAAAAATTTTGTCCTTCCGTAGATGCATCTACGGAAGCGTACTATACTAGTATATATTAGGAGAGAATACACAAAAAATCAGTTTAGGGATTATTCCGTGGATGCATCTACGGAATGCTCTTAGCGCCACATTCTTCCATAGATGCATCTACGGAAGTGTCTGATATAATTTGAACCAGCATGATCACTCCCTCCATTGTTTCATTTCTCCAAACACCACATACTCCACACTCTAAAAACCCTACTTCATCAATACCTTATATCACTCTAAGACTTAAACTTTTGGGTGCAACAAATCAAAGGGAGCTAGAAGAGTCTGAATTTTAGATAAATAATCACTTTCAACCACTACATTGTTCACATTATCAATCATTTTCTGTGCAGAAATATAACATAGCTTCCGTAGATGGATCTACAGAACGTGTTGAGGAAGAACACTTCCGTAGATGGATCTACGGAAGAGTCCCTGCATGTTTTTTCTAGCATTTTGTAGTTCTGTGTGACTTTTGACAAAATAGGTATGGTGCACCCAGATAATATTTCAAGTAAATTCGCTTCTTTAGTCGATGTTAGTGCGAGTATCGATGAGGTGGTCGCAAATGTGGTAGATGTCGGAGGCGACTTTATTAGCAAGCACGACTTTGATGATCGTGAAAGCATGCTAACATGGATTCGTCAGAAAGTAGTTAACCTTGGATTTGGTGTGGTAATCGGAAGATCAGACAATGGTACCGCAAGAAGACACCCGTTTGTTACAATGTTGTGCGAAAGAAGCGGGAAATACAATCATCATCTAAAGAAGTTTAAAAAAGACGACACAGATACTAAAAAATGCGAGTGTCCATTTAAAATCCGTTGTTATATGTTGGCTAGCAAGAAGTGGAGAAACTCTGTTACTTTTGGAGGCAATATAAGAGAGATTCTCGAAGGCCGGTGACAACATGAAATTAACCATCAAAAAACAATTGCGGATGATTGGATTTCCCTAAACAACCAACCGACATGAAACCCCGTCTCAACCCGTTAAGACAAAGGGTGCTCCCAAGAAAGTGAAGCCTTCACCAAATGACAACTCGACAACACGGTCTCCTTCATATTTTGAGCATGTCGACAAACGCTCTCCAGACTCACCTACTCCGAAATCGCAAAATTTTAAATGAATGCTTATAAGAAATGATTGGTACTACATATACCAACAAAATGCATCTTCTTTTCGGTAGCCTAATAGATAAAAACTGCATAGTTAAACGTGTTTGACTTGGAGTAGCGTCAAATAGTTGGGTTAACAAGCATAAATATTATCATGTCAAACATCTTCTTAGATTTTTGTATAGTCGTAATCCTATTTTATTGATATACAATACTAAAATTACTTCTAGGAACCATCGTGAAAAAAGTATACGTGTCAAAAGATTTGAAAATATTTGGATGAAAGATGAAGAATTCAAAGCCATTATCTTTACTAGACTCTCCTTAATATTACTAGGTGGGGGTAAAGAGATGTTTAGGAACATTCCCAATAATATCAAAAAGATTCAGCGACATCTAATCTCTCTACACAAATACCATCACTAAGTACAATAATATTAGGGTTTGGACAGTTAACATCTAAAGGGTAAACGTTTGGGACATATGGATTTTCATATATTGTTGATAATGGAAAATCCCCACCATCAAGTTCATTCATAATGTTCTCAAGTATATTTTCTATATTTGACATAGTAAATACAAGAAAGCAAAGCAACAAATGTAAGGAAAATGGACTAGAAATGGTACATGAGTAAAGAAGAAAAACGAAGAAACAATTAGAAGCAAGAGAAAATCATAAATAAGGATGAATAAGGAACAATTGACCCAAATAGAAAGTAAACACAGCAAAATCAAAGGTCACCAGAGCTTGGCAAAGAAGAAAGGGTTTGCAAAGAAATGTGAGTTTAAGTTGGGATAGGGAACAAAATTTGTTTGAAAGGCCAAGACAAGCTTTATATAATAAAGCAGGATGGGTGAATCAACGTTGCAGAATGAAAGAAAATTGGAAAATGAAACAAATGTCTGATTTCACCTCGAAAATATAACAACACTCGAGTACACTTGAGCACTCTAAGGGGAAATGTCACACCCTAGCCTATAACAGCACTTGAGTACACTCGAGCACCCTACGCATGAAGAAAAACCTATGAAATGTTTCAACAATGACACTAGCATTTGATGCAGTTGTGCCCAAATATCTTCCTATCCATAACACAAGATCCCGACTAAGGATACCCAACCCTATTCCTTGAAAGACCTCCTCTACATCATGCCCCGATAAGTCTTGAGAGCAATTGTTTTGGACTGATCGTAGGCCCAGTACTACATAAGTCCAACTATCACCCGTGAGATATAAACCACCGCATGTGCAGTAAAAAGGTATGTTTCTATTCATAATTCATTTTACCCCATTTTCATTTACTCACTACCTTAGGCGTTGAAATGCTAACCTTATAAGTCCACCTCTCAGAACTAAGGATGGCAAAAATATCCATACCTACAGATAAAATCCGTCACGGGTACGGGGCGGGTAGTTTAATAGATATTCGCGAATAAAATAAATGGATATTTAAATATTCGTTTATTAATGGATATGGATACGAGTTTAATGTTACCCGTGCCCGCGGATATCCGTATCCGTTAATAAATTATAAAATTAATTAAATATTATTAGTTTATTATACTCCATCTTTTCATCTTTTAAAAAACTACAAAAACTAGTCTCCTCATAAGTATTTAAGCTTCTCCTATACTCCATACCTCTCTTCAACAATTCCACCGTTCAAACAATTAATATCGCTCTTTTCCTGTCCAATCTGTGTAATCCTTTCTACTCATTCGTCGTTCGCTTTTCCATCATAACTCATAATTACAATATCATTCTTTTTTTGTTAAAAATGAAATGTATGGATATTATGCTTTGGTGAAAATTAAGGAAATTAAGGTGATAAAATTTTGTTGTTAAAATAAGAGAGAGTATGAATGTTATGTGATAATAACGTCTTGTGTCTTTAAAAGAAGTTAAAAATATTTTTTTTTTCAAAACATAATTTTAGAAAAATAGTATTATCCACAGATATCTGTAAATATCCGTGGATACCTTGAAACTCGCGGATTACCCGTTTAGCGGATATCCGCACGGATATGAGATGAATATGGATATCATAATTGTCCAACGAGACAGACACAAATATCATACTATCTATCCCTATGGATATCCATTTACATCCCTACTCGGAACTACATCGGAGCAGTCTGCACCATCACATCAACATTTATATCCATATTTATATTTTTCAAATAAAACAACTGTATTATAGACATTGCACATAACTTCCCGCTGGAGATCAAAGACAAAGAACTCTGGAAAAAGCTGTTAATATGGGTAATGATCTTTATTTATCCTTACTGCTATAATTGCCACTTATATTTTTACACTTAAATTATTATTTTTGAAAATAATAGATATGTATTAAATGAGCGCACATTCCTTCACTATCGCAACGAAATTCATTTGGTAACACACATGCATTAAGGTGGGTTGACAATATCCCTGTAAATAATGAACATAAGCATATGACGGAGATCAATGATGGGGTCACATGGAAAATAACCTTGTTGAGCCAAACAAACTTAGGTTTTAAGGGCACTTGCAACCTCCCTATCACAATGTTGATGAAGTTGACCTACTAAAGGTTTGGAGCAATGTTATGAATAGAGGTTATCAATGGAGTACAATGTCAAAATTTGGCCAAATTTACACAAAAATTATATGACAAAGTTGAAAGAAGAAATCTGCAAAACCAACATTCATCATATCACAAAATTTGGCAGAAATAACTTTTGTTTTAGTGTCTAAGAAACTACGAACCACAACGAGGGGACGACCAATCATACATTTTAAGGTCAAACTACAACTTATGTGGCGTGACTCTCATGTTCTAGTAATCACCAAGACAGCCAAGTGCATTTGTTAGGCGTTTACAAAGTTATAAACCTATTAAATATCTACCATAAAAGTTCTATGGTTATACCCAACAAAAATTACTTGCTTATTTATCCAGGGAATACAGTTTATTACAACAAAAACATGCATAGGAAAAAGAAAGATTGTCCAAACAATACCTGTATTAGAATAGAAATGAACATTGTTAATAAACTCGAAAGAAAATGTAAATTATATTGTCTTATCGATTATTACCCAAAAATATTGTCCCAACATTGGAAGCAATTCTAGTTTAGGCACGTGTACTTTTTGAAATTGTCATACGTTGGTAAAACTATTGATTATTCAAATGGGGTCAGGTTGATGTGCATAAGGTATATCCTTATGCACGGTGCATAAGTCTCGTACGAGTAATATTTAAATTGTTCCGAGTAACATTTTAGTTAGAAACGAGTAATAATATCATAATCCATGAATAATATATGCATTATTTGCACACATCTATTAATTATGAGTAATTATTAATTGTGAGTAATGAGTACACTATTCTGAGTAATATTTACACCATTATGAGTAATATCGAATTTTAACTATTTTGAGTAATATATTCATTGTTTTGAGTAATATTTATACTATTTTGAATAATCTGTATATTGTTTTGAATAATAAATATAATACTTTAAGTAATATAAACAATATTTGATTATTTAAACACCGTGCATAAGGATATACCTTATGCACATCAACACATCCCATTCAAATGTAAATTTCTTACTACAAGATGTGTAATCAAAATGTCCAATTATAATACATTATCACATAAATATATAATAAAATATTTATTTTAGTAAAATAATATTAAGCTTAAAAAATTTTAGATTATTTATATTTTTATTAATTTATTAGAATGATATAAATGGTTATATAATTTATTTTATCATTTTTCATAATTACTGTATTTAATTAGTTTATGAATAATTTAAATAGTAAAATAATTTAATATACATTAATATATTTAATCATAAAAAAACAGAAGTCAATTAGATTGGAGGACTCTTGTAAATTGTTTTTTCAAAGTTTTAAAATAGGACATTTTTATATTATTTAAAGAAAGTGGTATATTTAAGTATTTTTGAATGAAAAGGGAGTTAATGGAGAAAAAAGATTCCAATTTGTCTAAAACGATATTTTATTTATTTATAGGCAATCTAAACAAGATACAGTACATCTTAAACACAACTATTGCTTAAACCAAAGAAAAAAGAAAAAGAAAAAGAAAAAAAAAGATAACTATTGCTCTACCGATGAGCTAAATCCTACTCATTTTCCTTACGAAACAACTATTTTATGTTGCCACATTTAAAATGACAAAATTTACTTTCCATTAAAATAAAATAAATGACAAAGGACCACGTCAAAAGAGTAGGCAAGGGCGGTGTGGAACAATTAAAAAAAGTGGACAAAGTAGTAAAATCCCATAGTGGGTCAGAAAAAGGCATTATGATACGCGTCTCCATAATGTCCATAATATTCAATTTGCATTCTCAATTTGAGCAATTACCAATCTCAACCTCATAACCAACCCTTTACAAAATCCCACCCTCATTTTCCTCTCTTTTCCCAATCTCTCTTCAACAATCATCTCTCAGCCTAACCTCAACCTCAAGCCACAAAGAAAATCATGGCTCACAAAATCACCAAAAAAGAAGAAACCGAACTCAAAGTTCCTGAAACCATCACACCATGCATCAACCCTCCAACATCAACAGCAACCGCAACCGCAACAACCGCCGGTGCAATAGCAGAACCGTCTAGATTTTTCGAAGAGAATTCCACCGCCAGATCTACCACCTCTTCACGTTCTCCTAAACGATCTCATCCTAGCGACACCGATTCAGAACTCCAACCTCAAACGACGTCGTCCGAAGCGAAACGCGCCGTTAACCGTTGCTCCGGTTGTAGAAAGCGAGTCGGTCTTACCGGATTCCGTTGCCGATGCGGTGATCTTTTCTGCTCCGAGCATCGTTACTCCGATCGTCATGATTGTTCATATGACTACAAAGCTGCCGGACGGGAAAGTATTGCTAGAGAAAATCCTGTTGTGAGAGCGGCAAAGATCGTTAAGCTCTGAATAGCTCTGAATCTGAAACTGAATCTGAATATTTTAACGGTTAATCGGAAAAATCAGAAAATCTCGAAGAGATCGCAACGGAAAACACGAAAATGATAGCTCCGATCGAAAGAAACAGCACCTTCAATCTTTTTTTTAGTAATTTCTAAATTTTCTTGTAATTTTATTTAGTTTGGATTGAAAATTTATAAATTATATTGATTACGTGAAATTATGAACGGTTTTGGTTTGTTTGTTTGTTCATGTTATCGTGATTCTTACCGGAGAGGGTTCATCGGAGGATTGGGGGTATGTAAAGTAATTTCGATGGGGCTATGAGGGTATTATTGTCAATTTGTGTTGTACTTTGAATTTGATGTTTTCGTGAGATGGTGGAAAAGCAAGCTGGCTGGCTGGCTGGACCAACTTGATTGGACATGTGACGATTATTTCGAGACGCGATATGATATGATCACGAGATATTGAGTTTGCGTGTTTTTATATTTTAATCTCGTGGTATGGAACTTTATGGTAATTTGAGAGCCAATGGGGTTGTGACAGGTGTGATAGCATAGTTTGAGAATGAAATAGTATTATAATTGGATTTTGCTTTATTAGTGTTGTTGAAGGAATCTCGAGGGAACGTCATGATCCAACGCATAGGATTTGGTGGGGATGACTTTGGATGTGTGGTAAGTTTGGTGGTGGATGTCGTTTTTGTATCTGATTTGAATATATAATAGAAATTGATGGAATTGAAATGTGATTTTGGACAAATTTAGAGTATAATAACAAAATGGTAAGATGAGATTTAGAACTTACTACAAGGTATCTATTTCTTATATGCAAACCCAATTGATACAATTTTGTACAATATACTCTTTCAAAAGGCACTCACATACTATTGGTTGTTGTAATTGCACAAAAATGAGGGACTAAGTTTATTACAATATTTAAATATGAAGAAAACTAACTCGAACAATATAAGAAATCTTCTCGTGTTTATGGGGTCCATAAAATTGTCTCTTCATTTGTAGCAAGTTGGTCTAAAATTCTAATTGGCCTTCATCCACTTGATTGGTATAAAAGATAGTATATGAAGATATTGTGATGATCAAGTTAATTAAGAGTAGGGGTGGCAAAGCGGGTGGCCCACTCCGCCTCATCATATTTCCGCCAAAAAAAAAGAGCGGGGCGGGTAAGCCCGCAAATTAAAATGGGCATAAAAATCTAGTCCGTTCTGTCAAGGTGGCGGGCTTGCCCGTCTATTTTTTTATTTATTATTTATTTAATTTAATAATTTTGTTTACATTTTAATTAGATTTTTCACATAGTTTTTAAAACAATTTTTTATTAAGCATTTTTTAACAAATTTTACTTAAAAATATTGCATATATTCACAAATAAATGTATAAAATAAAACCATCAAGAATTAGAATTAGTAGAATTAACTTAAAATATAGCGGATTTTGACGGAGCGACAAATTTTGGCGAGCGGCGGACTTTGACAGAGCATGCTATGGCGGGCGGCGGATTTTGGCGGTGAGGGCTATGGCGGACGGCGAGCCTAAAATGTAAATCCAACCCACCATTTTTTGGCGGGTGCGCGGACCGGTCTGACGGGCCACGACCCGTTTTGCCACCCTTACTTAAGAGTAATTATGACATGATTACTGGGCCTAATCAAACATGATTCATTCATGGTAGAAGCATACATGACAATATTATTGTTGTTCAAAAAATGTTTCATACAATGAATCATTTGAAAGATAATATATTATTTTTTTTTTTGTTAAAGTGGACTTAGCAAAAGCTTATGATAAGCTTTGGGTATAATGTGTTGACAAAGATTGGAATTCCCCTTCACCTCATTAGAATTATTATGAAGGCAATAACCATTGTTAAAATGAATGTGCTATGAAATGGTAATAAAGATAAGGGTTAAATGACTTCTATTCTCTGCCATTATAGCGAATTTTGATTTACGCTCCCTTAAGATTTTTTGTTTTGAGATTTCCCCCTCGTAATACGCATATTTCATTTGCAGACTCCCTTTTTGTCACTATTGACTGATTGTGCATTAGAATATTTATAGGTGGCGTCCCACGTGACTTTTTTTTAAATATTTTTTATTTATTTTAATCTTGGTCATGTTCCATGTGGTTTTTTTTATATTTTTAATTTATTTTATCTTTTTAATTATATTATTATATTTTTATAGTTAATATTTATTGAAGAATTATTATTTTAATTTTCATTAATATTTTTTATGAATTATTATTATTTTAAATTATCAAAAATTGATTTTGGACCTAAGTTCAATTTATTTGATTCAAGCCTATTTATTAATTTAATTTTTAATTCATTAGCTTATTATTGAGATTGATATCTAAACACTACAATCTTTTTCATGACAACCGATGTGGGACTCTTTCACCTGCAAAACCAGTTGCAGCTCTCAATTCAACAACAACAATTTCCCAACACACATACATGCCACTGTATTGTTGTTAAACACATATATCCATGACATTGTTAACATATTCCTTGTTGTTAAACACATATATTGCAGAGTTTAAAGAAGCATATGAGGTGATAACATGACATTGTTAATTTATTCCTTTTTAAGTAGTTTATGGTTGATACTGATTGCAAATTACAACACTTATTCTGTGCAGGAGCAATTAAGATCTGGTGTAGAGAAACTTATAGTTGATTTGACTACTTTAGTATCAAATCACATTCATAGTCAAATCATATTTGTTTATGCCCGTCAGTTAATACTGAAAATTGAAAATGGATCAGTGGTTGAAGTTGCATGTAGATACAAAGCTCGGGGATCTTAGAAAAAATAGCATTAGTTTCAAACTAAGGTGATGATGATGAACAGTCGGTTCAAACTGCAAATGATAGTGTAGTAAATTGAAGATGAAGATGAACAGTAGGTGAAGATGATGATGAACAGTAGGTTCAAACTGCAGGTAGTGTAGTAAATTGAAGATGATGATGAATAGTTGGTGGAAAATATAAGTTGCAGGTTGGAGATATGAAAGTGTTCAAAAGCACAGTAGTTAAGTTTAGATGCCCCAAACTCATCCTGCAGCTTGTCATAAACATGGCTTGCAATCTCATTGGCAAAGAAAGTAACAACTGATGAAGGTCTTAAAGTTAAGTTAGATTTGGCAGCAACAAGTACTAGTTGAATGCATAGCATCAAATCTTTACTTTTATGATAACTATTCCATGAGATGTACTTTGGATTTATGTAAGATACTATAATCCACACAAGTTTCCCAATGTGTCTCTCTTCACGACTACATGACGGTAATAGTGGGATTGATTTGCAAACTCTAGAAATCCCGCTTATGCAAGGCTGTTGTAGAATATGTACGAACATTTGCAAGAGGTGCAATTGAGTATTTATGGTGGTACTAGGGCAATGGAATTTTTGTGTACATCTGTAATGCTTTTAGTTTGTTTCATGATTCATTGTGGTGGTAGTTTAGCAGTAAAAAAAATGTTGATAATGCCATGAATTCAGTCATGCTCCATTGAAAATGAATAACACTCTTTAGAAGATGGTTTTGGAAGTGTAGAAGTCCCACATCGATTGGTGTAGAGACAATAGCACTCTTTATATACCAAACACACATATTATGTATTGAATTGAAAATGGGTGAGACCAAATGGGCCAATTGGAAAGAAAACTTATTAAAAGTAGGTTTAGGCCGAAATGGTAACATTTTGGTTAATTTAAAATAATAATTCATAAAAAATAATAATAAAATTAATATAAAAAGACGTAAAAAAATTTAATATTTTAAAAAAGTAAAAAAATAAATCAATTTTAATTAAATAAAAATTAAGGAAATATTAAATTATTACGTGGCCATTGAATTTGATCCAGTCAACAAGTCAAACAATGCCAACTAAAAAGATTCTACTGCCTAGTCAGTCAAATAATGCAACATGGTGTCTAGAAAAGGTAGATGTGTTTTATAAGGGGGAATCACAAAAAATATTTTTAAGGGGGGGGGGGGGGGGGGAAACAAAATTCGCCCTATTGGTAGTGGGCATCACATATTTAACCCTAAAGATAATTACTTTGATACAAAGAAAGGTTTGAGATAAGGGGACTAGATCTTTCAATATATTTTTGTAATGTGTATGGACAAACTATCACACTTGATTATTGATGTAGTTAACTGGGATAAATTGAAAAACTTTAAAGTTGGGCGGAAAGGGCCCTTGATATCGCATCTAATGTTTGTTGACGACCTCATGCTTTTTGGGGAATCTACATAGAACCAACTGTGTTGTGTTAACAAAGTGCTCAATCAATTTTGTGACATGTCAGGCCAGAGAATCAACAAATAGATGACCAAAATTCTTTTTTCTAAGAATACAAATGAACAAGTCCAGAAGAATTAAACTCTTTTATCTGGTTTCAAGGAGACTTATGATTTGGGGAACTACCTAGGAATCCCTCTAACAGGCAGGAGCCTGGAGAAAAAAATTACCAAGATATGATGGATAAAATCAAAACTAAGTTGGTGGCATGGAAAGGAAAACATTAGTTTTTTACTAAAGGAGTAATCTTAGCAAAGTCACTAATTAAAGTTATTCCAACTTACTCGATGATGACGTCTGCACTCCCTAAGGAGTTTCTAAGAGATATTCAGAAAATCCAAAGGAATTTTGTATGAGGGAATTGAGATGAAAAGAGACATGCTCACACCATCAAGTGGGACAACATTATGAAGCCTAAGAGTACGAGGGTCTAGGACCAAGATACCTAATTGACATGAACAAGGCTTTCCTTTGTAAGCTAGGTTAGAAGCTCAAACATGGCAAGACTTCCATGTGGGGGTCAGGTTCTGCGAGGCAAATACGATAGAAAACACTACTATTTTAAAGTGGTCTTTGGAAAAACATAGTGAAACTCTGACCTAAAATGGATGATATGACCCATTGGAACATTGGTAATGGGGAAAACTTAAATGTGTGGATTGATTATTGGGTAAGGCCAAATATCAAATCGAAATATTAGAGTTCAGTTTCAGCAGGTCAAGAGCAAAACCAAAAGTTTATGACCTGATTGATGATAGAGGCGAATCAAATACAAACATGCTAAGGATTTGGTACCATGCAATATCTTTAATGACATAATATTTTTACTTCCCCTAAACTCGAGAACAACGGAGATATCTACAACTATAAACGAAACAAGGCAAAAAAATTTAGTGTGGCAAATGCCTATCAACTGGTTAACGGGATCTAGAATGAGAAGAACATCATAGATTCTTAGAAGCTCATTTGGAAAAAAATTGTTCAAAAAAGAATTAGATATTTATTCTGGACGGAAAAACATGAGAGCCTTATTACTAATGAATGGTTGTCAAGAAGAAGCGTTGGTCAACTTTATTATGAATATTGTCCAGATAAGGTAGAAACAGTTTTGCATGCTCTAGGAGACTGCAAATCTGCGAGGTAGACTGTTGAAACACTTTTGATAAGGTAAGTATTTGCTTTATCGTTTCCAAATGGATTGGTACGATATTACCGCTATTTTACAATTAATAATGTTTTAAGTAAGGATTTAAAAAGGTTTTGGAATCAAAAAAGTTACAATTGAATGAAGCTTAGTTAACAACGGTAAAAAGTTTGAAGTTTTACAGTTTAAAAAGCATGTCAAAATTATATTTTGTTAACATATTTCATATATATATATATATATATATATATATATATATATATATATATATATATATATATATATATATATATATATCCGATTAATCAAGCATATGAACTTATTCATGATCAATATCATCACGTTTCCTTTCAATACCGTTTATGTCTAAAGCGATATCGTGAATATTATCATATTAACTCCTAGATGACGTCTCATGCTAACAATCAACACAATAATCTTTAGAGCTTGATACAAGTGAATATCAAATTACAAATCTATGTCTAGATTTTGTTCATTGATAGATGAATATCTTAGGTCATGGTTTGAAAGTGGCATTTAACCACAACTAAAGCAGCCAAAAAGGACCAATAATAAGCTTCCTTTCTTCTTGGGATTTTTGAGGTCAGTTACATCTTCGCCCAACGACTCGTAGAGGCTAGCCAAAATCATTTCGCTGAGGCAAAGGTCGTACCCAACATGATGTTGGTTCGCCATAATAAGAAACTTCTTCGCCACATGAAGGTATTTTGAGCATAACATGTATCGTGTTATCCACAAAGCTAAGAAAATGATGTGATCTCGATTAGAAACGTCTTCGGAGTCCTTGTTGTGATAATGTTCGATGTGTATACTGAATGCAGTTCTGGTGACGTCGAAGTCAATTGAGTCCTCATCCATTTAGGTCGGGTCAAAAGTTTCGTTAATAGGCTTAAGCCCAACGATGACAGCTATGTTGAAAGAGGTTGGTGTCATCATTCTACAAGGAAGATGAAATGTATTGTGAGTTCTATCCCAGAAATATAAGGAAGAAACCAACATGGATGGGCAATAAGCATGCCATACTTTCGACAATTGGATTGAGTTGAAAATGCCCATATCTTTCAACATTTGGGATTTTTTCTTCTCTACTTTCTCCAAGCAGCCTAAATAATCAATATGATCCCTAAACAAAGGGAAATATTGAAAAAACCTAATGCAATTATTCATAAAATTCAAGTTAATGGGCTCATCTGACGAAGGATTGCCTTGTTGATCAGGGTGGGGTTTTTCATCAGTATGGACTTCATCATTAGCCCTAGGTTTCCTAGTGTTGGCTATAGGCTTATATTTATAATATGTGGGTAAAAATTGCTTGAGTTTTTCAAGATCAATGGTGGGGTCAGATATGGGTCATAACATTGCATATGTTTTACCAGTTATAGAGATGGGAAGCAATACCTGAGAATGATAGATTCTTCATTGTTATTCAAAGAACAACTCAGGCAGATATTATTGGTTGCCAACCACTTGTGGTTCCAGGATTTTGTGAGCTAAAGGAAGTCTAGAAGATTTCTTACTTTCCTGAGCCTTCTTTGAGGAATCCTTGCTAATGGTGGTGGAATTCGACATTGTTGCAGAGAGATTAGAAATAAAAAAAGGTTTTTTGAGGTGACGAAGATGAAGAAAAAGAGGAAGCTTGTATCTGCAAGAGTTCAAACGGGGTAAAATGGTGAAATGTGTTGAGAGGACTATTTATAGGCTGAGAATGGGAGACGGTTCCATATCACACATTGATGGATGATTTTATGAGTGAGACACGTGTTGATCAGAGAACTCATATTGAAATGGTGGCAGTTACGACTACCCATGATCTCGTAGAACTAGGAACAGTGGCGGAGCCAGAAATTTTAGGGAGCCTGGGCAAAAATTTTACACTTTATTTTTACTAATTTTATACTCTGTTTCTACTAATTTTGCCCTTGATTTTGTCTAAAAAATTTGCCATTGATTTTGTCTAAAAATTTTGCCCCCTATTTTTACTAATTTTGCCCTATACTTTGTCTAAAAATTATTAATTTTGCCCCTGGTATTGTCTAAAAATCGACTATTAGGTGGGGGAGTATACAACGAAAGGAGGGGTTGAGCCCGGGCGCGTGCCCGGGCTGGCTGGGCTATAGATCCGCCCCTGACTAGGAAGGTCATGATTGGAAAAGATTCTCACGTGGGATCTTTGAAGATACGTTGGGGAAAAACATCATAATGACGGTGACATCATAGCAGGTGAAGAGTTTATGGCGTCGAATTAGACTTTCAAAAAAGCCCTTTTTTTCAGTATGTCGAAAATGACATTTTTTTGGGGGGGGGGGGGGCAATTTGTTAACTGGAAGTTTCGACGCCAAGCTTGATTTACTATGATAAGTAAAAAAAGACAAATATCTTTGAAGAGATTGTGAAATTTCGACAAGAGGAGTTTTGTGAAGAAATGTCAGTTGAAGTCGTCCTTGTGTAAGAGGAAGTTATAGGCTGGAACTTAGAAATATTTTCTAAGTTTAAATCATGATTTGATGAGGAAATAATGAGGTTGCTCTCGACGAAGTTAATTTGAAATTTAAATAAGAGATACTGGTTTTTCGTCCTTATCTAGTTTCAAAGAAGAGACATGTGTAATCTGGAGACAATTAGAAGACATGCAGAGCGAAACGTGTCGACTTCTGGAGACAAGACCTTCGATAGTAGTTATTTTCGATTTAGTATAAATTAAATCTTAGTATTAGAATTTAGTGTGTTCAATTCTGACCAAACACTCAATATCACTCAAAGTACGAACATTTACCGAGAAACGAGTTTTTGAGAATATACGTATGATTCACCAAATGTTATTCAATTGTCAATTTATCTTTACCAAATTTCTTTTAATTCCTTTTACTTTCCTATTTTTACTTCGTTTAACGTTACCATCACTTACAAAAACAATAAAAATCGAGAAGATGAACATTAGAAAGACATAAATCATCAAACTAAACACATGTCTTAGGATCAATCTAGTCGATCCTGTAAGTAATCAAAATTTCGTTGTCTTGGAAAACTAGCGCTTGTTTACCTAAGGGTGAACATGGGTCAGTTTGGGTTGAATTTAGCCAAAACCATAACTCAACCCGTACATGGTACGTTGGTTTGGGTGAGGTAAAATAACCACCCACAATATCATTGGGTTGATTTGGGTAAAACCACAAATTTGTGGGTTCGATTAGGTTGGGTAGTGGATTATCCAATATTTTTCTTCCTTATATAATTATTAATGATATGTCACATTTTTTCTTAATAAATAGTTTAACATATTACTGCTATTTTTTTAAACATCAAATGTCTAAATGTACGATAAAATTTATCATAAACATATATTTGTCAAAACCAAAGATACGTTATAGTAAAACCTATAATTGCATAAAATACTTGCAACTTACTACAATTAGCATCAAAATAATCAAAGTGTGGCATCCTAAGTAAGTTAAAATCATTACTTACTAAATAAAATATGTTCAAAAGGTTGAAATTGAAGCAAACAAAATTAAAAACATCAAAGTCGTCACTTGTCAAATTACAAAAAAGAGAAAAAATATAGTCACTCAATAACCCATGAATTTTGTGGGTTGGGTGTGAGTTTGCCCATAACCCAATTATTTTGAATGGGTTTTCATTTTTGAAAACCTTATTCACCCAATAACCTAACCCAACCCACTTTTTTGGGTCGGTTTGGGTGAACTTTTCTGGGTTTATTGGGTTTACCCAACCCATGAACACTCCTATGTTTACCAAATTCTAGGATAAACAACGAGTCGGCCCCGAGCCACAACCTGTTTTGTCACCCCTACATGCGGGTTCACAAATATCTTACTAGTTATTTATAATGCACTAGTGAGAGACTTACTTCTCCCCCGTGTTAAAAGCCACACTATTAAAATATAAAGAACTGTTCCATTAATTCAGCTCAATTGATAGCTGCCATACATCAATTTTTGACCCTAAGATCCCACCTCATTTATAAATTTGCCTTTGCATCGTTTTAAAGTAAAAAAAAAATCTAAAATCACATTTCATACATTTTTAGTGTCTTTTTAAATTATTCTACTGTATTCAGATTTTTTTTGGTTCTACAGGTAGACCGATAAAAACAATTTGGCACTGTGCAAAAATTAGAAAGCAAAATATTTCGAGTTTTGATCTTTAACTGTCTACTTTATGAATCTACGTTTCACGTAGATCATGTTTGTGTGCTCGCTTTATTTTTCGGTGTAGTTTGCAGTCACATTTTTTATTGTCAGTGTCTGTTTAACCGGGTATTTTAATATTCGATTTTGATCATTTAGAGTCTTTTTATTAATCTTTGTTGCATGTAGTTTATTTTAATATATTCATTTTCGTTTATCCGATCAATTAGGAGTCCGTTTTTTATCGTTTTTCGTTACTTCCGGTCCCGTTTTTTATTGAAAAAAAATTAAAATAAAAAAATTTTCTTCTTGATTTTATTTTCTTCTTTTAGTTTATATTATTTTTATCATTTACACTAATTTTTTTTATTATTAGATATATTTGTCATTATAGAAGAAATTCATGTTTTATGCCCAACTTTGAGGCCATTTTCCATCAAGCTCTTTTGAGAATTTGAGAAATTCATGTTCTTGATTAAAGCTTGCCAAAGTTCATGGGAATCATAACTTCCATTTTTTCCACAAAAAAACAAGCTAATACCATTTGAATTTGATACACATTTTTTATATAATTTTTCTCTCCATAAAACCACAAATCTCTCCTATAAATAGAGGCCAGACCATTGCTTCTTGTTTCAAACACAAAAAATCTCCAAAAGTCACTCCTTCACTTGAAAGCTCCAAAATTCCACTTTGCATAAACTTGTGATTTTTAAGTTCCAAGCATTTTCTATACAAACTAAGCTAAAACTCTTCATTTTTCCTCTTGATTATTTTCTTTCAAGTTATTAAATCGGTAGACTCTTATACTTGTTCTTTATTTAATTCTATTGCATTTTTACCCTTGCTTTGTTTATTTAGTACCTTAATCATCACAATTTTTCATGAAAAATTCAATTGATTTTAAATCAAGAGTTGAAAAGTATTCTTAACCCTCCACCTTCATCTTCTTCTTTTTTCTTTTTGGATTAATTGGACTTTGATGATTCATCTTGTTCAATTAAGTATGGATTAAGGCTTGATGAACCTTCATCATTTCAAATATACTTTAAAGTGATCATTGATAACGCGAAAATGTATCACATATTTGGCTTGATTTACATATATTATTTCCCTATTTTATCTTAATTATGTTGTTTTATGTTGGTATTATGCTGGTATTTTCATTGTTTTAGGTTTTATGTTCGTTTTGAGGACTATTTGTGAAAAGGAGAAGAAATGGAGCTAAAATGACTATTAATTGTGCCTAAAAGATGAAAAATGGGTGCTGAAGTGAAAAAGAGGTGCAAAGAAGACCCAATTGTGCAAATATGCAAGCCCAAACCACAAAAAAGGAAGAAATGAAGAAAATAATATATATATATATATATATATATATATATATTATAAAATATATATAATATATATATTATAAAATATATATAATATATATTATATATAATATATATTATATATATATATATATGAATTGGGCCCCGCCCCATGTTTATATACATATATATAACTAAATATATATGTTGAAAAGTAATGTGACGTATGTCACATTTTTGTGTGACGGTTGTCACCAACAAGTGTGCCTATTGGCACAAGTAAAAAGAAGTGAGACGCCCGTCTTTGGAGACTTGGGTCCCACGTCTCCACTCAGTAATGCGAGACGCACGTCTTCAATGGATTTCTAAGACCAATTCAAGTGCCACGTCACAAATGGAGACGCCCGTCTCCACCTCTCCACTATTTCCTCCACTTCTTTCTCACACAAGGCGCACGTCTCCAACTCTTTCCAAGTCAAAACCGTTCCTAAATTTTCGGGGAAGAAAGAGGAACACGTGAAGAAGCAGTTACCATATTTCTTATTATAAATATAGGCTTCTACAAAGTGAAAAAGGGTTGGACCATGCTTAGTCCCAGCCACCATTTTAAGTTCAGTATTATTTCCCTTTCATTCCAGCATTTTTAATTCCAGCTTTTATTTCTACTTTCATTCATATTTCTCACAATAATTTCTACACCGGAAATTATTGTGAACCTTTAACAGATCTAACCTTACGTTAGATTTAGTTTTTATTTCCTTGTTTAATTTACGCCGAATAATTTCTGAAGAACAATCCAACCAACCTGTGGTGGAAGTTCAAGTACTCCAAGATTCAAGTTTTATTTCATATTTATATTATTCAGGTTTATTATTTATCTCCTTTATTTATATTTATTGCATGATATATTATATGCCAATTAATATGCCTAATATTATGAACCGAATTTATTTATGCATGTTTAACCATATTAATATGTCTGGCTAATTTATTTAGATGTCGGTATGTAAATTAATTTAACCGTAGGGATCCGAAATAAATTGGCTTAATTATGTTTTATTAACTATCACTTGTTTTTGGTTTGTATGTCTAATTTAATTAGTAAGTCTTAAAACCAATAGAGCGAAAGTTTGAGGTTTTAAGACGGTCAAAGGTTAAAATCAATAGAGCGAAAGTTTGAGATCTTTAACTGGATAGTAGACATAGGACATTAGTTTTAAGGATGGCGAAAGCGTATTAAAACTAATTAGAACTTATTTATTTTCAAAAAGTGTTTTTAAACCCGAGCGGGATGGCGAAAGCGTACGTTAGGGATATTAGCATGTTCCGAGTCAACAGAGCGAAAGTTTGAGATTAGGAGATTTAAGTAGATAACGACTTCATAAAACAAGCATTTTATTAACTATGTTACTTCCAAAAAGCGTTTCTAAATCTGGTGGGATGGCGAAAGCGTACATTAAGAGTTAGGATCGTAGTCTTAATCAACAGAGCGAGAGTTTGAGAGGAGGACTTTTAAATGACATAGTTAGTAAAGATCTTTGATTTAATTAGAATCTAGCCAATGGAACTTCGGATCACCTAAGTTAGACGAACTACATACCGATATCTGCGCATTTATATTTTATCTAAATTTAGCATTTTAGTTTTCCCTTAAACAAAAACCAACTATCATTAGCCTTAGCTTTACATAGTAACTTTAGATAACGGTAGGTCGATTTATAGTCCCTGTGGATTCGATATCTTTTAAAACTACACGACACGACTGTGCACTTGCAGTTATCAGATTTATAGACACGTAAAGTCGCGATCAAGTTTTTGGCGCCGTTGCCGGGGACTATTCAAGTCGATATCGTAACTCGCTGTTACACCGTAGAGACTAAGGCATTATTTTTTTTCTTTTTTTCTTCTTTTCATTTACTACTATGTATCACCCAAACTTTTTCTACAACTCCCAACAACAGTATTTCGAGGGATACCAAGAATCCCATAAATCCGACCTCGAAATACTGTTGGAAAATTTCAATGCGTCACAAAATCATTCTCACCCAAATTACCTCTGCAACTCCCAATCTCAACATTTCGAGGAACCACAAGAAACCTACAATCCAAACCTCGAAACATTAATTGGGGATTACAATTCGACACTAGCTTATCCTCAACCGAATTCCATCTACAATCACCAATCCCAACATTTTGAGGAACCACAAGAATTTTATAATCCCAACCATACCTATCCTCAACCAAATTTCCTCTACGATCACCATAATCAATATTTTGAGGAGTCGCCAGAACCCCATAAATCCGACCTCGAAATAATAATGGAAAATTTTAATGAAACATCTATGATGACAAGAAACTTTGTGGAAACACAAAATGCGACGCTTACCTACTTCGAGGAACCACAAGAATCCTATAATTCTAACCTCGAAGCATTAATAGAGGATTTCAATGCAACGCCAACTTATCATCAACCGAATTTCCTCTACGATCACCATGCCCAACATTTTGAGGAGTCGCAAGATTATCATAAATCCAACCTCGAAATCTTAATGGAGGATTTCATTGAAGCACAAAGTCTCTCTAGGCTAGAATCTGTGATGACGAAGCACCTTGAGGAAACACAAAACGCAACGCTAACTCCCTTTGAAGAACCTCAAGAATCCCATAATTTTAACTTCGAAACATCAATGGAGGATCCCGACGAGACGCTAGCTCACTCTAGATTAGAAGCCATGATGGAGCACTATATAGAGACACAAACTGTTCAAAACCAAGAGTTTATCAAACAAAGTCTTCAAAACAATGAAACCCTTAGGCAACTGACCATTATGGTTGAGTCCCTCGCGACCCACAACATGACATTAGAGACTCAAATCTCCCAACTTGAACAAAACCTTCTAGGAACCTTCCTTGAGGAGTATGTGGATGTTGAAACAACCATTAGTGAAAAACAAATTGAAATTCCTGAGGAGAGTGATTATGAGATTGAGGAGAGTGATGATATGGTTGAGAAGAGTTCTAGTGAGAAAAGAGTGGAGATTGACAAAAATCCACCAACACAAACTGAAAGGGAGATTGTAGAAGAGATAGAGAAGGAAGCACCTATTGTTATTCCTCTTCTCTATACCCAACTGATTCCTTTCCCGCAAAGTTTTTTGGAAGCTAAGGTAGACTCCAAATCCATAATGTATGTGAAGATATTGGAAAATATCCACACTAATGCACCTTTATTTGAAGTCTTGCATAAAAAGAGAAATTTAGACGACCATGAAACTAAGAATATCGTTAGTGATAAAAGGGTAAGGTTAATCTTTGAGGTGGTGGATAATATCACTAAGCCCGAACTTGAAAAGCTGATACTTAGGATCGATCCAGAACCACCACCACGATTTCAAAAGAATGAACCACCCCACAGAAGAAAGAAAAGAAAAGGTGAGGGATATGTGAGATGGCTTGATAAGTGGCCATGGAAAACGACGATTACTAAAAGTTCAACCGAGGAGTCATTCTCGAGAGAACCACCTTGAGTGCTTGCACTCTTAAGCCGTCGAGCTATCGACGTTAAACAAAGCGCTGCGTGGGAGGCAACCCACGAGTTTTCAGTTTAATGTTTTCCTTTTATCGTTTGAACTTGCAGAAAATAAAAATATGGATCGCTTGTTACTTGTCGACCATATCTAGGCGAAAAATCTATAGACGATCGTCTCAAAGATGAGCTGGTCTCCACGCACATTCCTACGAATGTTGCTGCTGGTGGTGACACCGTTGATGAGCATGATAGGAGAAGGTATTTCCTCCGGACGCGGAGTGGATTTGGTCGTGATAGCCCGCCAGTTGCATCCATATAGGTTCTGTCTTTTCTTCTCCACCTTGGATCGAAACATTGAGGACAATGTTTGGTTTAAGTGTGGGGGAGAAGCTTTACCGCTTTCATTTGTTGCTTTATTGTTTTCTAGTTATGTTGTCAAGTCTTTATATATGATTTTCTGTTGTTATCAAATTTCCCGAAAATTTGAAAATTTTTAACCACCAACAATTTATATACATATATATAACTAAATATATATGTTGAAAAGTAATGTGACGTATGTCACATTTTTGTGTGACGGTTGTCACCAACAAGTGTGCCTATTGGCACAAGTAAAAAGAAGTGAGACGCCCGTCTTTGGAGACTTGGGTCCCACGTCTCCACTCAGTAATGCGAGACGCACGTCTTCAATGGATTTCTAAGACCAATTCAAGTGCCACGTCACAAATGGAGACGCCCGTCTCCACCTCTCCACTATTTCCTCCACTTCTTTCTCACACAAGGCGCACGTCTCCAACTCTTTCCAAGTCAAAACCGTTCCTAAATTTTCGGGGAAGAAAGAGGAACACGTGAAGAAGCAGTTACCATATTTCTTATTATAAATAGAGGCTTCTACAAAGTGAAAAAGGGTTGGACCATGCTTAGTCCCAGCCACCATTTTAAGTTCAGTATTATTTCCCTTTCATTCCAGCATTTTTAATTCCAGCTTTTATTTCTACTTTCATTCATATTTCTCACAATAATTTCTACACCGGAAATTATTGTGAACCTTTAACAGATCTAACCTTACGTTAGATTTAGTTTTTATTTCCTTGTTTAATTTACGCCGAATAATTTCTGAAGAACAATCCAACCAACCTGTGGTGGAAGTTCAAGTACTCCAAGATTCAAGTTTTATTTCATATTTATATTATTCAGGTTTATTATTTATCTCCTTTATTTATATTTATTGCATGATATATTATATGCCAATTAATATGCCTAATATTATGAACCGAATTTATTTATGCATGTTTAACCATATTAATATGTCTGGCTAATTTATTTAGATGTCGGTATGTAAATTAATTTAACCGTAGGGATCCGAAATAAATTGGCTTAATTATGTTTTATTAACTATCACTTGTTTTTGGTTTGTATGTCTAATTTAATTAGTAAGTCTTAAAACCAATAGAGCGAAAGTTTGAGGTTTTAAGACGGTCAAAGGTTAAAATCAATAGAGCGAAAGTTTGAGATCTTTAACTGGATAGTAGACATAGGACATTAGTTTTAAGGATGGCGAAAGCGTATTAAAACTAATTAGAACTTATTTATTTTCAAAAAGTGTTTTTAAACCCGAGCGGGATGGCGAAAGCGTACGTTAGGGATATTAGCATGTTCCGAGTCAACAGAGCGAAAGTTTGAGATTAGGAGATTTAAGTAGATAACGACTTCATAAAACAAGCATTTTATTAACTATGTTACTTCCAAAAAGCGTTTCTAAATCTGGTGGGATGGCGAAAGCGTACATTAAGAGTTAGGATCGTAGTCTTAATCAACAGAGCGAGAGTTTGAGAGGAGGACTTTTAAATGACATAGTTAGTAAAGATCTTTGATTTAATTAGAATCTAGCCAATGGAACTTCGGATCACCTAAGTTAGACGAACTACATACCGATATCTGCGCATTTATATTTTATCTAGATTTAGCATTTTAGTTTTCCCTTAAACAAAAACCAACTATCATTAGCCTTAGCTTTACATAGTAACTTTAGATAACGGTAGGTCGATTTATAGTCCCTGTGGATTCGATATCTTTTAAAACTACACGACACGACTGTGCACTTGCAGTTATCAGATTTATAGACACGTAAAGTCGCGATCAATCATGAGATTACTTTGAGTACTTTGGAATGGTGATAAGTTTGTCTTAAGGTCTTAAGAAATGCTTGACTTAAGTTTTGATCCACCCATGATTGCACTTGTATCATATGAACTTCAAGTGTCATTTCTCAAAACATATAAGGATACATACATTAAAACGTTTCCTTGAAGCTATATTGGTCCTAAACATTGAACGTTAACACTAACCTTATTTTATACCAACCTTTAGTTTTAACGCAATTTATATTTCCGCACTTTATATTTTCGCACTTTATTTTATGCTCTTTACATTCCATTGTATTTTATCTTTATGTCATTTGTCTTTTGATCACTTGAGCTCTTATTTTTTCTATTTCTTTTTGTCTTTTCATTTTTCATTTTGGTTTACTTTATTTATTTATCATTTATGATTTCATTTAATTTTAATACAATAAAAAAAATTTAAAAATATTTTTTTAAGTTAATCAAGTCTTGATTTTATTATATATTTATTTAGTGTATTAAATAAAAAACTAAAAATATGTTTCTTGCTTGTTTAAATTATTTAGGTCTTGTTGAAAGTTGGTGTGGTCTAATTTCTTGATAAATTCTTGATGCCATGATACCATAATCAACTTGTTTACTTGAGCATGACTTTTATTTCTTTGGGGTTTATACCATGAGTAAGTGAAGATTAATACCATGAACATGTTTGATTCAAATTGTTTTATGCTTTAGTAAATGATTAATATTTATACATTTATATTTAATATATTAAAAAATCATCAAAAACAAGTTTTCTTTAAATTAATTGTTTAAATTTTTAATACTTGTTGGTATAACTTGTTGCTATGATCTCTCCTTACTCATATACTTGTTGACTTACATCCTTGTACATTTATACTTTGTTTATGTTATATATATATACTAGTACTTTACCCCGTGCGATGCACGTGTTTAGGCGGGATTTTGGTCTAAAGTTGGCGCCTAAACATGTATCCTGTTTTAATATATTAAAGATATATATATATATATATATATATATATATATATATATATATATATATATATATATATATATATTGTTTACTAACCCATATGCATGGAAACATTATCCATCATCCATCATATTCATTAATATATGATATGATCTCATGGTATGTCATTCTTTTATTCATCAAACTTTTATCTTTGAGTTTTACACATTGATATTGTTGAGCTCACCTTTCATTGTGTCTATAATACACATATCATGTCTCACACACCACTTCAGATATTCACTCTTAATGCTTGCTTGAGATGAATGATTCCTCGTTGATGCTAAAACTCTAAGAGTGTGTTTGGATGGAGCATTTTAATGAGGGAGAGTAATGTTTTGAGGGAATTTAAAATGATTTGACCAAAATTCATTGTTTGGATACAAAAATGAAGAATTGTTAAAATGATGGAAATTTATCTAGTATTTCATCTAAGTTAAATTTAATCATTTTGAAATACACCAAAAACCAAAGAATTTGAAATTCCTCTCATGTTCCATAGAATGTATTTGTTATTATTATTTCTTCAAATTTTACAAATTGGTCCTCATATTTTCCAAAATTATAAAATTGACCCCAAAAATTTTTTAAAAAATTGCAAATTGGTCCTTAATAATTTTTAAAATTTACAATTTGGTCCTTCAAATTTTTAAAAATTGCAATTTGATCCCTACTTTTCAATTTTTTAATTTGGTCCAAAAAATTTATATTTTATAAAAAAATACCCAAAAAAATCTAACAATGAATTACCTTAATACTTCATCCAAACAAAATAATTTAAAATGAATGGATTTCAATTGAATCATTTGAATTGCTTTGAATTTTAAATTCCTTAGAGTGTGTTTGGATGGAGCATTTTAATGAGGGAAAGTAATTTTTTGAGGGAATTGAAAATGATTTGACCAAAACCCATTGTTTGGATGAAAAATATGGAGAATTGTTAAAATGATGTAAATTTGTGAAGTATTTTATTCAAGTTAAATTTAAAGAATTTCAAATGACACCAAAAAGTAAAGAATTTGAAATTGCTCCATAACTTGAGTGTTAAATTGTTTATTGTTAATTTTACTAAATTTGCAAAATGATCCTTATATTTTATTAAAATTATAAATTTATCCCAAAATTTTTCATAAAATTGCAAATAAGTCCCTAATAATTTTCCAAATTTACAAAATGGTCCTTAAAATTTTCAAAAATTGCAAATTAGTCCCTAATTTTCATATTTTAAATTTGGCCAAAAAGTTTTAAAATTGATGAAATTGACCAAAAAAATTTAACAATGAATCATTTTAATACTTCATCCAAACAAAAGAATTTAAAATTGAATGAATTTCAATTGAATCATTTGAATTACTTAGAATTTTAAATTTCTTGAAAATTCTTAATTACCTCATCCAAACACACTCTTAAAATTTCTAATTACCTCATCCAAACACACTCTAAAGGAATGAGAATGATATTGATTAAAATTGTCAAGGTACGCACTCTCTTTTCAAACTCTTTTACTTTGTGTTTAGTATTGTTAAAGCTTTGCACTCCACTTGTTTTAAAATGATTTTGTATTGTTAAAGCTCAAACTCAGCCCTTGATTTTGTATTGTTAAAGCTCATTCAACCTCTTTAATCACCCTTGCCTTGTATTGTTAAAGCTTGACACTTTTTAAAAACTTATTAAATATTGTTAAAGCTTAATATTTTTAAAAAACCGTTGAGTATTGTTAAAGCTCAATATCCAAAAAGATTTTGCCACTTGAGCTTTTATTTTCCTTTTAAGAGGAATTACAAAATCTCTGACTTCCCTATTGCACTTAAGGGGTTTGTAGGCCTAAGATGCGATGTTTTATCGAGCTCACTTTTAAAATCTTATTTTCTCATCCTCCCACTCTAATTAAACAAAAACACAAAAAAAGTTTTATAACCATAACAATGATAATATATATTTCAAAAAGATTTCTACGGAGTACCGTAGATGTGAGAATGTTAATACCTTCCCCTTGCATAACCAACCCCCGAACCATAGATCTCTGATAAGTTTATTAGTTTGATTTAAAAGTTTTATGTGGATTTTATTTCTCTCTTTTTCCCTTTTCCTTTGGAAACAATAAAGCGCGGTGACGACTCTATTAAAATGTCTGAGCTAAGTCAATCAATGATTCTAGTCTCACAAATTTCACCGCTACAATAGCTGTGCAGAGATTAAACGTAGGAGTGCGAATTTAAAACCGCAACATCTTGTTTGTGTGTTCGAAATAGAGATATCTCATTTGTTCATTGTTCACTTTTAAAAGAGTGAATGAATTAAAAAAAAAAACTATTTGAAAAAATAAAAAATTAAAAAAAAAAAAATTGTTTGAAAACGAGAATAGAAAGAAATTGAGAATCCCGCGCGAGAATTTCACACTTTCTCCAATTACTTACACCTCCACCCCCAAATCTCCCTTTACCCTTTCATGCGATTCATATCTCAACTCCATCAAAAACCAACAATGGACGAAAAAGACACACTAGTAGAGAGCGTACCCCACACGCGCTCTCCGTTATCATCTCCACCGCCTCTTCCCTCCGTCGCCGACGACGAAAAAATCGTCTCCGGTCTCAGCACGATCCTCGTCGCTTCAATTCAAGAAGCCAAGGACAAAATCTCCCAACTCGAGTACGTTTTCTGTTCCCAACTCTACCCTCATTTTCAATCCACTTCAAAAAACTCCGACGCAAAACGGCGCCGTATCGTCGATCTCGAGCGCGAGGTCGACGAAGGTATGTTGCTTCAGAAAAGCCTTCTAGACCTAATTCGTAACAAGGAATCGTTACTGAAAGCGTGCGAAGAGAAGGAAAAAGCAGCGATCTCGAAATTGGAAATTTCCGAGAGTGAAAACGTGAAGCTGTTGAGGAAAATTGTTGATTTGGAGGAGAGATTGGGAGTGAAAGTTAAAGATGTTGAGGTGTTGGAATTGAAGAGCGTTGAAAATGAGGGTTTGTGTAAGAGGCTTTTTGAAGAAGTTGAATTGTTGAAGAGTGAGGTTCTGGATGAGAAATTGAAGAGGAATCGGTTAAATGAAGCGTATAAGAGACTTAAATCTCAGCATATTTACCTTCGGCAAAAGGTTGGTCTCAATGAGGAAAATATGCTTCGTGAAAATACATTTGAGAATGAGAGTGATTTGGCCAAGCATCAAAGCCCAATCACAGAACCAGGTATGACATGAATTTCTGCTGTGAATGTGTTTTGTGTTATTTGTGTTTTATGGAACTTTTCTTATTGCAGGTGTTGCATTTGACGACCGTAATGTTGCTTTGGGTGCTTGTATCAATGCTAAAGTGAAGTGTGAAATCCTAGAAGAAGATTTTGAAGGTAAGCTGAGTTGTTAGTTCATATTATTTCATTATGTGCATGATCTTAGATGGTTTTTGGACATGTAAACATTAGTTGGAATCTATGTTATTAAAACCGGTTCCGTCGGTTATCTTGGCATGGTACAGAAAAACCAAGAAAATTGTGTCAGGCCGTGCCGTTCCGTCACAAATGGGTGACTTGGCTAGAATGACCGCGGCAATGAGATTGGATTCTGAATGCGTCAGCCGTATATGATATTACCCTTTAACTTTTAAGGATAGCAAGGTTATTTTATTGACACTTGGAAGTATGTTTTGCCGAAGACCTAGGGTTTTTATTTCTATATGAATACTTCATGAATTTTGATTAATTTATTTTAGTTTTTAACAAATATGTGTTCATTAGATTAGCGGTATTAGTGTCCGCTTCACTAAAATATCGGTTGTTCCGTTCCCTTTTTGGGGATGACCGCGCCGTGCCGCTATCCAAGATTGATAACATAGGTTAGGTTGGAATAAATAGAATAGAATTAAGCTGGCTGTTCTGTTTTTGGATACTTTTATGATGTAACGTAAAAAAATGGTTCCATCCTTTACCTCAAATTAGAGGGATTGAATAAGAGAGAATTGAATGAGATGGATTGCATATCGTTAGGTTTATGATAGAGTAGTAACCTTAGCGCGAAACCATTCAATCAAGCAAGGAGTGAGCACCAAAAGAGGAGAGAGATAAGAGGATAAATAAAATTACTGAAATTCTTCTATACTCGTTCATTTACCAATACTCAACTATATAGGTAAGTTGGTTCCTGATTACCTGCCGCAGGTGCCAGGTTTGCATAGGATAATACAACAAACTGACAGTAAGGGAAAGGGTCTTACGAAAATGGAAGTTCATAACAGACTCTATTGAATCTGTAAGGCACTACAAGAAATGTAAGTAAATTGGAATCAATAGAAATCTACCCATCAAAAGGGTGCCTTAGTGTTTTTGTGTTGTGGTCTACTTCTTTGGGCTTCCTTGGACTATTGGGCCCAATACATGTATAGTTTCCTTCATTCTTCTCCAATGTTGTCAACATGCCGCCATTGAGGTGCTAAGACGATTTTGCATGGCAGATTCCCTGGCAGCAATCATAGGCTGCAACGTGATGTTTATATGATGGACTTTTGGTTTGCCACCATATTAGGCCATCTGCCTTTGGTAACGTTGCTCTTCTCTATTTTAAATAGAGTTTAATGGACTTATACTGTCAATGTAAAACAATTTCATACCGGCATCCAATGATAGATCACCATTTTTCCAAGTCATACCACCAATTTTAAAGTACCATTACAAAGGTGGATTGATGTGGTAAAATAGTAGTTCTTCATGGAATGTCGTGTAAAACTGTTACATTTGACAACATAAACTTTAAATCCTTTTGAATGATGGAACAGTAAAACCTATTATTTTGGTTATTCAATAGATGCCACTTTACTACATTTTATCCTTCTAAGATAGACTTTGATGTGGCCTTTATTTTGATCCATCTGCATCAAGTTACACTAACATGCATAAATTTTGTTGGACAAATGCTATGTTGAAATAGTGAAGCGACAGCTTTAGGTTAATTGCTTACCCATCATCTACTTACTATGTTTTCAGGCCTTGAGAACAGAACTCCCGAAATTTTTGTTGCCGTGCGAGACACAAATGAAGTGAAGAAAAAGGCATTGGAGGATGACAAAGGAGCCAGTTTGTGCCCTCCTTCTTCAAGTTTCCATGATGTCCAAATATGTCCACCAAGTACAAAATTAGTCTCTGTGTCTGGTACAAAGCGGCCTGCACCTCCTGAAGTTTTTGTTGCTGTGCATGACACAAATGAAGTGAAAAAGAAATTGGAGGATGACAAAAGAGCCAATCTGTGCCCTCCTTCTTCTTCAAGTTTCCATGATGTCCAAAAATGTCCACCCAGTACTAAATTAGTCTCGGTGTCTGGTACAAAGCGGCCTGCACCTTCCTGGAGACAAACCCGGTCTCATCAAAGTCGAGCAGGCAATGACCTTCACGATGACTTTCTTGACACTCCTCTTGAAAATATTAGAGATAATTTAAATAAGGATTTGAATAAGGAAGATGTTCCACAACCAATTCAGAAAGACATTAGCATGGACAGCTCAGATGATGAAACACAGGACTTGAATGCCAAAAGCAGTCCCCAGAAGCAGTCTTCGATTACAGTGGCCAATAAAAGGAGTTTCAAGTATGTTGAGCCAGTGAGAAAGAAGGCAGAACGTGAAAATTTAAAAGGAGTTGACTGCAAACAATGTAGGAAGTTCTATGAAGCTGTTCTTCCTAATGCTGACGGTAAGGACCCTGATGGCAATAAGCAGAATATCCGTTGTGAGCATCATGATGGTGTTTCTAGGCATCGTTATAGGTATGTTCCTCCTATGACTCCTGAAGGATTTTGGAATATTGGATTTGAATCTGAATTATAAGGATAAATTTCAGCTTGATTAGATTACTGATGTACTATCTATACATGGATCCAATATTCAATTAACTTTTTCCAACTTTGAGTGTATTGGTAAATCTAGAAAGGAATTATGGAAATCCTGGCCATAAGATATTTTATTAACTGATGTAGTGATCATGTCAAAATAATGCTAAGATGCAAGATTTTTTTCTAGCTATCACTTGTAAGCATAATAAAACCCGTTTGAACTCATACTTATACTTGAACAATTTCCATTTATAGATAATTTATCTGGTGTCTTTTTATACTATTTCCTTCCATGGGATGATGGCATGCCTTTTCACAGCGTCTGGTTTAAACTGAGAAACAGAATTATTAATCCCGGATAGAGGAGCGGCCGACCCCAAAAGTGGGAAGAGCAGGATAGCGGGATAACTTTTGTTGACTTTTTAATATTGACTATTTTTAAAATTAAATACATACATAATCTATACAAATAACACAATTCCCATAATTTTTTTTATAAAAATCAAATTCATAAAATAAAACTAATAGATTAAAGATTTAATTATTTGTTTAAATATATATTATTATATTTTTAGTATTAATGTTATTATTTTTATTAAATGTTTTACTATTGTAGTTGTGTAAGAGCATCCACATTTGCCACTCAATCTAATATCTTAAATGGATCCCATATAATTATTTATATATTTTTAAAAATTTAAGACACTATTACATTTTACAAATATCTATGTCATCCATCAAAAAATTTAAATTGGGTCCCACTTATCCTACTTAATACTCAAGTATATGTAGAAGACAAATTAAACTCTTAAAGCACAGTGTGGCTTTTCTTGACTATGATGGCATTGGTAAACCTTGTATAATAAAATATTCATTTTCACTTACACATTTATCTTGAAATTGGTGTAGCGTCCACCAATATGTATGCTCTAAGAGCATAGTGGGAGCAACTAAAATGGATAAATTAAAGTACTTTTTGTGGGTCCAAAGTGATTTGTAGGATTTAAAAAATTTATAGTTGATTTGAGTAGTTTTTACTTTAATGGTGGTTGTTTATGAAGAACCAATTAATGTCATATATTTAATGCCAATAATGTTATGCTCAAGTATAATGACAGTTGGATATTTTTTTAATGCCAAATATTATTCCAATTGTGTTAAACAGTTATCGTTGGCTATGAAAAGCACGGTAATCTATAGCTATTGCCACATAGATTTAATGCAATGTTATGGTTAACTCACCCACGTTAAAGATGCCCTAAGGAGATGTAAATGGGTGAGGAGAGAAGTAAATAGATTAATTTCGGCTGTGCTTAATTAACTTTACAACTATATAAGTGACAATTGTTGTTGATAAGATTGAACAACGACTTTTTGGCTTTTTGAACTCTTTTTCATCAATAAAAAATAATCAAAACTTATCATCTGCGCTTCATCTTTCTACTATGCTTTCTACTTTTCCTCTACATCTTCTTCCTTCTTTTCTTTTCAGTATTGTAAATTCAAAGAGAAAAAGTACATAAAAAATATAATCAGTCAAATTGCTCTGCCCAAGTTTGATCCGCGAACCGCGGCACGCTCTAGCGGAGAAAGAGGCCGCGATTTCACTGGCGCCACTGCACCCTTGTACTTTTGATAAAACAAACACCTCAAAATCACCCAGAATCAATTCTACACTTCTAGAATTGATTCTGGGTCTTCCAAAAGTCAATCCAAACATGCTATAAAAGTTAAAAACTATTACTGTAGCACATGAAATTGATAATCATTTACACGGTGTTGCAAATTCAATTCCCTCCTTTTCTTTTCCTCTAAATTTTCCGAACTGGTATAAGAAACCAACAATTTTGGTTAGAGTCGGTTCTAGGTAAATTGAAAAGAATCTGTATGAGCGACCTTTTACTATCATACAATTTGGTTTTGTAGTGTTATATTTGTAAGAGTTCCAAACATGGGCGACTCCGTGGTTCCTGTTGTGATATAATCCAAGTTGTGTAGCCCATATCCAAAGTTAATTAACTTTAGGATTTATTACTTAGTACACAAATTAGTTGTATATAAATAGACATATTATAAATCAGTTTCATATTCAATAATACCAATCCTTATTTCCTTATTTTCTCTCTCTTTTTCTCCTCACTAAAAGTGTCTCAAGCTCTAACAAATTAGTATCAAGAGCTTTTGGTTCGTGTTCTTGATTGTGTTTTCAAGAACTTTATGTTGGTAGTCGTGTTTCCAAGAAACATGAATCAATCGCTGCAAAGATGAATGACACTAATGACATTCTGAATTCTCTTTTAAATCTTGATGGCAAAAATTGGAACCGATGGAGCAAGCATATGAAGTCCTTGTTCAGTTTTCATGAAACCCTAGAATTGGTCAACAATGGTGTTCCTGAGCTTGCTCAGAATGCAACCGATAATCACAAAATCGCACACAAGGAGGCAAAGAAGAAGGATTGCAAGACTGCGTATTGCATTCAATCGATGGTAGATTTGGCGACTTTCGAAAAGATTTCGCATGCTGCATCAAAGGGAGGCATATGATATTCTTGTCAAGTACTATGAAGGAGGTGAGACAATCAAAGTTATTAGACTGCAGACTCTATGATGACAATAAGAATTGATGCATATGTGTGAAGATGAAAAGATTGTCGGCTATGTGTCGAACGTGCAAAATCTCGTCCATCTCATGAAGGGTTGTGGTGAAACCCTAACTGATAAGATGATAGTTGAGAAGGTAATGCATACGTTATCCTCTCACTTTGATCACATCATCATTGCTATTCAAGAATCAAACAATCATGAAACCCTAAGTTGGAAGATTTGGTTGGTTCGTTGGAGGCATTAGGATTATCGAAAGGAAAGAAGTTCAAGATTCAATACAAGCACTGCATGCTCTAGCATAGAAGAAGCATGGTGCTTCCAACAAGTGCAAACACAAAACAGACAAGACTGAGAATAAGAAGTCATGGTCGAACCCTCACAAGCACAAGGTCGATGATAGGGCTTACGAATCCTCGAAAAGAGGAGAAGAAAACACCTATCAGAAAGACAACAAAAGAGAAAAAGGTGTGCAGTGCTATAACTGTGAAAAGTGGGGACACTTGGATAAGAATTGTTGGTACAAGAAAGACCAGGGATCAACATACAAGGAGGAAGAAGCAAACCTTGTCCAAATCTTTTATGACAGTTCGTGATTCATCTGACATAGTTTCAAAATATTTTTAGGTTATTTTATTTGATAAATAAAGGCTTTAAAACATATTTTAGTGTGTGTGATTTATCCATATAACTTTACAAAAATTCCCTTAGTGTGTGTTGTGTATCGGTTCACGCAGACGCGACTTAGCGAACTTTCACACTTCATATCTTGAAAGCTTTGAAGCTTCAAGACTTTCCAAATAAACTGATCATATAAACATTTGCTTGAATCTTCTTAGAGATAAGGCTTGGGATATATTCAAGTTGAATACCTTCATTAGAGGATAGAGGTAATCAAACTACGCTAGTTCATCTGCTTAATCTAGAGGAATTTTGAACAAAACTGACTTGTGCATCTTTAACCACTTGACATGCTTTAGGGTTGCATCAAGTTGTCATATACAAGTTGTTATACAAGTCATCATCAAAAACACATTTTCAACAACAAATCATGATAATATCTTTAGCTTTGATCATTTCTTGATAGACCTGCAAAACATAGTTCCATAGTGATGACCAATGAGAGTACTCATTGGAGATTTCTCCTACCTTCTTGGTATCCAAAATGATCATTTTCCTTTTCTATTTTTAGGATTAATTGCACTTTTGGTCTCCCTATTTTATTTTTTTAAAACTTTTTGGTCCTTCTATTTCAAAACTCATATTTTTTGATCTGAACTTTACTTCCTTTGCGAGTTTCTTAGTCCCCCTCCAGTCATCGATGACTAAGATAATTTATTAATTTAATAATTTTAATTAATTTATTTATAAATGTTTTTTGATGTTAATTAATTTACATTTAAAAAGAATTTTCTAGGCTTTAGGACCAAGTCATTTTAGCATTTTTCCAATCCACAAGAAGACAATTCAATAAGAAGAAGCCAGCTATATAAAGACTAACATTATTCAAGGACAAAAGGTTGCATGATTCTGCAACGAGTTATAGCAGCACAATACATGCATTGATACATCATTAAGATACAAGTACAATACGTGCATAGAAAAACAACAACTTGTAGTCTCCACATACAAGTCAACACATTACATGCATAATCAAAATATAAGCAACAACTTGTAGTCTCCACATACCAGTCAACACATTACATGCATAATCAAAATATAAGCATGCACCCAACACTTATATGATTACCCTTAGGATGTCCATCCATCACCAACAATGTATTGAATATAATTTCCACCTACAAACATGTTTTTTTTGGCAACACTATCATTTCCAAGACAATCAATGAATGGAAAATTCATTGCTCAAAAAATAATGAACACTAATACAACGTCATATTTGTTAGGGGGAGTTCACTAGAAAATATTGATATAGTGTAAGACTAGACACTTTGTGAGCCACTTACCCACCTAAAATTTTAAGGTGATAGGTGGGTGGATTCTCCCACTTATATATTCTCAAGTCACCACATTCATATTTAATGTGAGACTATTTCCACACTTACTCACATTTGAATTATTATTCTAACAATATTGTTGGCAAAGAAGGAAAAACATTCGAATTAAAATTTCATAGCACAACAGAAACATATTTGATACTATAATCATACATTACATATACTAAATTGGAAACGAAAAGTTTCCATGGCCATGAATTATTTATTCTCATACATACATTTTCTTCTTCTCTACAAACTACTCTTAGATTTCACAACCAGAATATTCATAATAATACAAAATGAATACTTAGAGGCTTTCTCCTGTTACATACTCCCTCCGTTTTTTATTATAAGTCGTTTTAGACTTTTCACACAGTTTAAGAAAAATAATAATTATTGTATGAAAATGAGAAATTATAAAGGTTTTTACAAAACTATTCTTCATTAATGACATATGGAAGATAAATTTATATAATTGAAAGGAGAGAAATAATAAATATTTAAGGATATAGTAGGAAAAGTAGCATTAATTATTCATTGGAATTGTAAAGCGACTTATATTTAAATACAATTTTTTTTCCAAAACAACTCATAATAAAAAACGGAGGGAGTAGTAGCATAGTATAATAGAAGAGGTATTTTTAAGCTTAAGATTGAGGAAGGAAAAATCAATGAGTGTCAAATTGGTAAGCAAACCAAAATATCACACCAGAAGTTGCAACATTAGACTACTTTTAAAGTTCTAAAACTTCTTCATATGAATTTAATGGGGGCCAATGCAAGTTGAAAGTTTTGGTAGAAAGAGATATCTCGATATAATTATTGATGATTTTTCAATATTTACCTAGGTGAACTTTAGCAAAGAAAAATCAGATACCTATGAAGTCTTCAAAGACCTTTGTCAACGCCTTCAAAGAAAACAAAGGAGAAAAACGGACCCCAAAAGTAATGAAGGGATATTTCTGGGTCACTCTACAAATATAAGAGCTCGGAGAGCTTTTAACTCTAGATCCAAAGTCATGATGGAATCCATTAATATAGTGGTTGATAATCCAATCATTGAGAAAATGAGTGATGTTGAAGAAGATGTTGGAACATCATTTCAGTAGACTGATGCTCCTGAAAAAGAGGTAAACATTAAGTCCAACACTGAGCCACCGAGTATTGAACCAGGGAATTCTCAAGCCATCAAAGGTCCCTATATAGTTTTGTCAAAATTGTGGCTAACAAGGGGGAGAAGTGGTCATTGTGAGTTGTGGGGTATCATCATCTTCAGCACCATTGTCCTTAATATTTTCATACTTTTTCCTATATAATATACAATTATGCAACATGCATGTATATTTACATAGTCCAAACTTATTGGACGCAATATCTTCTTGGCTTCATAACTACGGTTCGACCACATGTTACCTTTTGGAAGAATTTATTGTAACAATTCAAACAAATCAGTGAAACTTTCATCCTTCCACCCACCTCTTTCCTTAAGATTAAATAGTATCAATACAACTGACAATCTTGTAACATTTTTGCATCCTAGATATAACGAATCTTCCATGTCACTTTTTAAAGTATCTTCCACATGGACTTTCTTAAAACATCTACTCCAATATCACAAATCAAATTTTCTAGAGTATCATTCATAAATCCATCATCTTCAACTCTACGCGACGCGTGTCTTTTTTGTCACTTTTTTCCCGCAAATTCTAGAAATTGAATCAATGCATTCTCATACTCTTTACTTAATCTATAGGCTCTCTTCCAACTATGGTCCATAATAACATATAGCTTCTGAAAGTAAAATAAAAATGAACAGTCCAAAATAATACAACAATACAATAAGCTACACCAACTGCAAATACCTGAAAAAGAACACTACATTATACCCTACGTCCAAAAAACCATAACAATAACAATAACAACAACAACAACAACAACAAAAACAATAATAACTGCGACAGCAACAACAACAACTAAAAAGATGGCAACACCAACAACAATAACATGGAGAGAGTTTAATATACCAAAAACGTGGCGAGAGAAGTGTTGATTTGAGATTTGAGATTCCTCCCTCCTTGGAGAAGATAGTGTTTCAGTTCGTTAGGTAGAGACAATGGTGTTTCAGTCAAAGAAAAGTGCTAGGGCGTAAAAAGAAAATGAATGAAACCTAACATTCTCATGAGTGAGTAAAATATTAATTAGAGTTTACATCTCAATTTTTTAGAAAAACTGAGGGAACTAACCGAGATAAAAACTGCTTTTAATTTATTTAAATAAAATATTACTCAACCTATAATGTTAGTTTTATAAAAAACTGAGGTACAAGACGATTTATAAAATAAAGGCAAAATTTTGGTTCTAACCAAAGCATAAATTTGCAGGAACTAAGAATCGAAGATCAAACCCTAATCTACATAAACCATTGGTTTTTATAAAACCGAGGAATAAGATGAAACTTAAAAAAAATGACGTGTTTCAGGTCCTTTGACCTCGTATTTTCTTTGGATGAGGTAAAAAATTAGTAATGAAATGTATTATTTGTAGTAGTGGTGCCATCATAAGACTCCAACTTTAGAGGTTTCTTCAAAGACTCATGGATACAACAATCAATGATATATTTAGTGAATGAATTCCATCGGCGGGAAGCAAAGGCATATTCGGAGAAATTGTGCTCCTGTCCCTTTCGAGAATAGTCAAAAGAAAATATTCTTGGAAAATGATCTTCTGGGGGGTGCATGGACGTTGTCTCCACCCTAGGGTAATGGCATTACTATGTAAACGACCTTTCATAAAATAATATTACGACGACCTCCATGTTAACCGTGATAATAACCTGATTTTTTGCATTTTTTTGGAATTTACTATAAGACATTTCACTATGGTCATAGTGAAAAATCATAGTCAAATGTACTAGGAGTTACAGAGTTCAAACCCTAGATCCAACAATTTCCCATTTTATCGTCACAAAATGGGATTGTCCTTGTATATCACCATTGTTCCTTTAGTCAATCGTGGCGTAAAGTTCAATCATTTCATCATGGTTCTTATTATCAACCATGGTGAAAGGTGATATTTAATTATATATAAGCGAAGTTATATCTCGCTCAGTACATAACAACCGTTTCTCTCAAAAGAAAACCCTAACATATTTCACTCTTCTCTCTCAAAACAAAAGCCTAACATCTATATCACTCATCTCACCTACAACAACCTACATGTTTATCTTCACCAAACTAATATAACAATTTCGTCTTCATCAAACCTATGGCTCCCTTCAGGTTCGTATTCACTAAACTTATGCAGTGATCTCGTTTATATTTCAAACTCTTTTTATCTATTTTTGTTTAGTTTTTTGTGCTTATTTTTTATGTTTCAAACTCTAACATATAATGGTTAAATCTTATCTATAATTGTTTTTGTTCAAACCCTTACGTATAATGTTTTGACTTATTTATGTTTTTGATTATGTTTCTGCTTATTTTGACTTGTAGGTATGGATGGATGGGTGAATGAAAAAAATTAACGACAATAAAGCTAAAGTGAGCGCTGCAAACACATGTTTGCTGCTCTCACTTCAACTTCATTCTCTTT